>NC_041380.1:239211137-239240248 GCF_002162155.2 Triticum dicoccoides | reverse complement strand
GTCAAAAGAAGAATCAATACTACATTACCTAAGAAAAATCGTACTCCATGGGAAAGGCAAAGTCACAATGAGGGGCTCAATTATTCTTCGACGAACAAGAAGGGAAAGAAGCTGACTCAAAAGCGAAAACGTCAGCGCTGAGGAATCAGTCAAATGATGTAATAGATATATATATATATATATATATATATATATATATATATATATATATATATATATATATATATATATATATGTTCCTATTTTGTATACACACTTAGCCATTATTATGCATGGGTCCAATGATGTAATATATATGTTCCTATTTTGCATACGTATTTAACCGTCAAATGATGCAATATATATCGCCTTCCCTTCGTTCACGGCTCTCGGAAAAAAAAGTGAGAAAAATAAAGGAAAAGAAAGAGGGAAACTAGTTATAGCAGTAGTGCTTTACTGAAAAAGAGCTACAGCTAGTCAAGGTAGCAGTAGCAGTTTCTGTATAAAACTGCTATAGCTGCCTTTAATAGTAGTAGCGCGTTTTGTCTAAACGCGCTACTGCTACGTCCACTTAACCCAAAATTCTCACTCTCCCTGCTTCATCCCGCCTCTTTTCTCCCAAATCCCCACTCTCTTCCCCCCGTAGCACCGTCGCGCCTGACCCGGCCCCGGTGCTCGCCCTCGACGCCAGCGCTCGCCCCCGACCCCGGCGTGCTCGCCCCCGACCCGTCGGCCCTCGCCTCCCTCCTCTGCTTTCTCCCCTCCCAACCACGGCCGTCGTCGGGCCTGCCTCCTCGCCCCTGCACCCTCTGTAAACCACCCCCTCTCTCTCTGCTAGCTAGGGTCTTCGGTTAATTTACTTAGGTTTTAGTTATGTTAATTAGGTTATCTATTTAGTTATGAATTTAGATAGGTTTCAAAATTAGCTGAATTTATATGCAAATTTGAACTGGACATGTGATATGTGGATATGTCATGTTTTGGACATGTCATGTTTTGGTAAATGATCCAAGTGGCCTATGTTACGCCGGAATGTTGGTTCATTTCCGTTCCGGTGAATTTCAGGCGCTCTATATGTCCATTTTTTAGCAAAGGTCATGCCGAAATTTCCCGTGAATAAAGGCATGATTTGTGCTACATAGTTGGCATATCGAGTGCTGGCACATAGATTTCTTTTTATGTCATTTCTCATTTATTCATACTTTTATAAATAAATGAGGACACATTATCATAGTAAACATGTCGAACAACAAAGAAACTGGGCCTTCTGACCAAGATGCATACGAGATGGATTATCAGGGTGAACAAGACTACCTCAACTTTTTGACTGCTAAGCAAGGTTTGCAGGTCCGCCTCGATGATGGTACTGACGCCGACATCGACACCGACAGCGCCGGCACCGATGGCGGCACCGAGACCGGTGGGGAAGGTACCGGCGGGGAAGGTACTGGCGCCGATGCCGCTACCAAAAAGAGGAAGCATAAGAAGCAGAGGATATGAAAACCTAACAAACTAGGGATTGGACGACTTGTGATCACAAAGATGGCACCTGGCAAGTTTGACCTGTTAGAGCTGGAAGAACCTTGCAAGTGCTATGGGAACCAAGTAGGATGCATCCTACGGGAATGCACGAGCATCAACGACGATGACTTAAGGAGTAAAGAACATTTGACGCAGTTGCTCCTAACGAAGTTGCACAAGAGATTCAAGTTCCCCGACCGGGATGATAACATAGAACAACCGTGGGATGATCCGAAGATGAAAAAGATTAACAATCACGCCATGGGCATGTTCAGCAATGATTTGGCCTCCTGGAAAGGGAGGGTGAAACGAGCTATTGAGGCTGAGGAACCCCTGTCCAAGATTCTGGAGGAAAATCCGACACTTACGGAAGAGGAGTTCAAAAAGATCAAGGACACTTGCGCTACCGAGGACGCCAAGGCTAAGGCTGCGAAATTCAAGAGCCTTCAGCAAAGGAACACGGGGAAGCATCGCCTCGGAAGCCGTGGCTACCTCGTAAAAGGCCCATATGGGAAAAGGAGGACGCGGAACGTGAAGCTGCGGGTCTCCCAGACCCCTTCATGAAGTTCACCAACCCCTTGGAGCGTGACTTCATCAGGGCCCGCTACAAGTGGGACAAGGAGAAAAAGGTTTTTTACACGGACCAGATCATGAGGAAATTGATTAGACTATTGGAGAAGCAACACTAGCTTGCAGCCGAAAGCCCTACTTCTCCGATGAGGCCCAAGTGGGACACCCCTCTCAACCGGGCCTTGAACGAACTTAAGGGACTCCCTTTGGGCCAGCGGCCGCAATATGGTCGTGTGCACGGCGCTGGAGACGGCGCCACATGGAAGGTGTTTTACAACGAGGGCCCGGAGGCCAAGAAGCAGAAAAAGAAGTTTAGTCAGGCGGACATCGACGCGAAGGTAAAGCTTGCGGTCGAGAAAAAAGCAGCTGAGGACGCGAAAAAGCAGCCGAGGACAAATATGAGTTGCTACAGCAGGCAGTCAATGCAGCTGTAACTGCCTGTAGAAATGATTTCACTACTAACTTGGTTCCAGTTATCATCAACTGGACGAAGGAAAATCCAGACAAGACGGTACATGATTCCCCGTTGCCCAGTTTCGTCGGGAGCAACTCCATGAACAATAACACCATCGCACCATCACTTGCCCACGCAACCGGGCCTCCTCTCGCAGCCGCTCCCGCTCATAGCAGCCCATCCTCAGTCTCTGGCGCGCTCGGTGGGCCTTCATCTTTGGCTGAGCTCGATGCCATCACGGTAATTACATGTGGCACCAACATATATATATATATATATATAATATTCCATTTTTGTTGCCTTTCGGATGTTTTACGCCACAGACATATGTGTTTGCAGACGAAAGAAACCCCGTGCACCATACTCTACTTGATCAAAGGACAGAAGGTGGACGTGGGAAAGGGGATGATAATGGACCCCTTGCAACCCACGTTCCACAACCAGCCGACCCCCGCTGGGCACTTCAGGGTTAGCTTGTCCAGTGTGAAATCGGGGCACGAGGATTTGCCTCCTCCAGTATAGCATGTGGGAGCGGAAGATGAGACCCCGCCGCGGATTGGAAGCTGCAAGGGTTGGGTGCTGCTATGGCCGAAGAATCTTATTCGTCTGGAGCCGGCCGAGAGCACACCAATAACCACACATCAACAAGCATGTGCGGAGACCACCACCCCGCCTATGCAATTACCAGCTCCTGTAGTGCCTGGTGAGAGCGACGGACGACATGATGAAGGGGGTGCAATAGTACTGGCTGATGTAATTTGTCATGTAGAACAGAGAATGGATGATGAGACAGAGGTCGACCCTATGGATTTCCTCAATACAAACGCGTATGACTGTGACATAGAATTGATGAGTCAACCATATGACGAATCGGGCTATCAGCTTGCTAATGAGGATATGGATGATATGCCCGGGCAGGAAGGTCGTAGCAGGGATTGCAAAAAGTCTCTCTTCATGAAATCCTCACAGGACACGCCTGAAGATGCCGCCTCAACACAGGCTCAACTAGCCGGGCGCGAGGGTCGTACAATACTTAGCCCGGGAACACTGGGGCAGGGTTTAAGGAAGGGTCTAGAAGGTGTGCCCAAGAAAAAGGAGAGAAAGAGATCGGGGAAGATAGCTGCCTCCAAACAAGCCAGAGCACATAGCAGCCAGACGATGCATTCTGAAGAACGTGTACCCGTGAAAGGTGCGGCCATGTTCCATCTCACAGGCAAGCCGATGCTACCGCCGAAACCACTGGAGGCACTATCAGGGGATCTCAGGAGACTGCACGACCATGTGATGTCGACTAAGAAAAGCCTACCAGCCTCAAAGGATCCAGGATATCTGACATACGCGGCTCGTGTGCTTGAGGGGAAGTGCTATGTCGAGACACGGCCCGCGGAGGTGTTCTTCCTGCGGTTTGACCATATCTTTGAGATGCTTCTGACAAGGCGGCTCGATTTTACAATCGTCCACCTTTTTGTCCTACATATGAGCTCCATCATGAAGAGTGAAGATGTCTTGCAAATCTGTGTGGCGGATTCGTACTACATGCATGAGTCTTTCTTGAGTCTCGGCGACTTTGAGCGTGAAACTGCTAGGGAGTACCTCCAAAACTTCATGGTACAGAATAAGGACCGGGAAATTGTCCTCGTGCCTTATCATCCAAAGTAAGTCAGTTCCGGACAACCCTTTCGTACATTTCAATCATTCCTTCTCTCTCATATGGGGAATAATTTGAGGTGTCTTTTCCCCGCAGCAACGGGCGCGCCGTCCTTATCGTTCTTTACCCGCAAGTCTCCCACGCCGTGTATTTTGACCCTTCCAGAGACTACGAGAAAAAAGACTACACCCACATAATGAATATTCTAGATGATGCTCTCCAAGGCTTCAGCATTAGAGGTGGCCACATGCAGATCAGGAAACAAAGGAACAAGAAGATGGGTTTCGCGCATAAAACTAACTTCTCCTGCATCCATGTCCCAAAACCAAGCAAGAAGGATGGATTCTACATCGTCCATCTCATGATTCAGTTCAACACGGATCACCAAAAGCTTCGCATGAAAAGCAGAAATGATGATCATATCCACAAGTGGCTAGAATCTCATGGAGAAGCGGATTATAAACTTAGAGATGACTTCTTTCGCATCCAAAGCAACATTGCGAAGATCATCATGAAATAAGTTGTCGATGAGAAGGGGATGTTCCACCATGGCCCTATATCGCGAGCTGACGTCCGAACTCGCATAGGCATGCAACGTCTAGACCTCACGCTATTCAAGAAGCTAGGGTCCATCCTCGATGATATGGAAGGATGGAACTTCTAGTTATTTATGATGCCGATGATGATGATATGTGTCGGTTGAACTTGTATACTTTTTGTAGCGATGAAACTTTGTGATGTCCACGGTCCCTGCCGAACTTGCGTAACACTACTTTGTTAGTTTGCATACGATGACCTGCGTACCTCTAGTTAATTAATTTGCATACTGTATGTTGCATCTAGTTGCTAACCCTTTCTTTTTCGGTGTTGCTCTAGTATATTTTGTTGAGTATATATGATTGTACATCCTCTTCATGAACATGCATCTCTAACAGGTACCTAGGTTCTTGATGGCGAGATGGAAGTGCTATGTCGTGTACAAAGGGAAGGTTCCGGGGGTGTACAACGAGTGGCATGAGTGTCAGGCGCAAGTGAATGGGTTCTTGGGCGCCAGCCATAAAGGCTTCAAAAGCAGACAAGAAGGAGAAGCTAGTTACTTGAGGTTCACACTAGCGCGAGAGAGGACTCGTAACCGCCACCTCATGTACTGCATAGTTCCGCTCTCACTCATAGTGATAGCTCTTCTAGCGTATACTTTTATTTAGATGGATGACATTGTAGTTGCCAGTATTCGAGACTTGCATGTATCGCTATTTTCGAGATGATGACAAGATACAACTTTGTGTTGGATGATGATTATAATGAGACTATTTTTATGTATATGCTATGATTACATGTGTGGTCTCGCAGGCATTTGTATGTGTATCATGATGACATTTGTATGTGCTAAAGATTCTTCTATAAAGCCTGTTCAAATACAAAACAAATATGCCCAAAAAAACAAAAAACCACTAAAATTAGCAATAGCGAGTGGAGAAAAGTTAGCAGCAGCGCAGTAGTAGCAGTAGCGCGCACAGGAGAAGCGCGCTATAGTTTAATCTGTGGAGTGTGGCCAAGTTTAATCTCTGGAGTGTGGCCAAGTTTAATCTCTGATGAGCACGCGCTACTGCCACGTGTTAGTTGTAGCGGCTTATTAGTAGCACCGGTACCCGCGCTACTGATACACCTAAAACCCGCGCTGCTGCTAGCCTTTTCCCTAGTAGCGCGAGGGGGGACTGTTGGGCATTAATGGCGAGGTCAGAAGCAGTCGGAGCAGCGATGCCGACTCGAACAGTGGCTAGACCACCATTTTGGCTGGCATTGCCCGTGGTCACCATGGACAAAGCATGCTCTGGAGTTTTTACTGAGGTAATCTCATGTCTACCGCATAGAACTTCGTAGATAGAGTGTTACTACGGTAAAGAAACGGGAAGAGACAAACTGAGCTGAGTAAACCAAGCTCCACAAGTTTGCTGTTGCAAACTTGGCCACACTACAAAGATTAAACCAGAGAGGTTAAACGGTCAATTTGATGTCTGGGAGGCTTAGGGTAGAAAGGACTACGGTCCTGGTAATTTTGAGGTCATTTGGTCCAGTATTTAGCATAGTTGTTGTACAACTGCCAAATCTGACCCAGAAATTAAATCATGAAGGAGCACTCACTAGGAGTGAGGGATTAATCTAAAACTTGTCAAAGCCTGATGATTTGGACATACCATGATGTTGTAAAAAGTTCATGCCAAATGGACTTACCAAAATGGTACTTCCTTCACAGCTATCATTTCTGTCCATAAAACTTCAGAGAAATCCTCAGGGAAAATGGCTGGATGAAATGAGCCAAAATCTTGTGGAGATAGTTTATATGGATATGAGAAGCCCTGGGTATATTTTCAGGCATAATGGTGCAAGATAAAATGCACTTTATTCACAAACTGAAAAATTGGACAGAAAACAAGAATTTCTCCTGTGATCACATAGTTCAGTGAAATGAACTGAATTTGGGTGGAGGTTAATGATTTGAGATACGTGAGAGGATGGAATTTTTTTATCCCATTTGGAAACTATATGAAGGTACTTCCTTCACAAAGTTGCATTCTGGTCAGATACTTTGAAAAATAGCACAGGGAGCTAGGTTGAATGTATTGGGCTCATATGTGGCATCCATGCGTTATTTATCCATGTTAATCATCCTGCCAAATTGCAGCTCCATTGGAATTAGGAATAAAGCACTTCCTTTGCAAAATGTCAGAGAAGGCAGAAACTTGCATTGGATCATGTGCCAAATTTTTGAACTGAGGAACATGAGATGAGGATGGAACTAGTGATTATATAGCAAGGAAAAGCTCCACAATTTATGGGGGAATTTTCCCTGCTATAAAAATAATAGTTCCTTTGGAAAATGGCAGAAAGGCAATATTGGCATTAAATAGGAAAATGCAATTTTCCTTATTTAATAATGGCCAATATATTTGCCAGAGCTTGGATTAGGCATAAGTATCAACTCCACCAATTCTCATGAATTTAGGAGATGGCTAGCTATGCCTTTGGATTTTATTCCTCACAAAAGCAAGAAAATGAATAAATCACAATTCAAAAATATTGCATGGGACATAGCAATATTTTTGCATATCCAAGGTTCAGAAAGGTAGAATGGTCTCTGGGAACAATTGGAATGATCAACAGATCAAGGAAAATGATGGCTCCTTTGTAAGCACAAAGGGCATATCCAAATTCCAAAAATTTGGAATTAGGGTTTGAGAGGGTTTGAGATGATGCCAATGAGGTCTTGCTCACTGAAAAAGACACGAGCAAGGTGTTGAAAGGTTGAAATGACACGAAATCTCAGAGTCATCCAAAAACTTTGGAGAAAGATTTTGAAGATGAGTGCCAGGAAGGAATAACAACTCAAAAAGAGATAACCCAATTTTGGGGCTGTTACAACTCTTCCCCCCTTAAAAAGAATCTCGTCCTCGAGATTCCTAGGGTTACAGCACAAATGAAAGAATAACCATTTTGGGAGAAAACCTGGGGTTAATTTTTAACCCCTTTGGTCAAATTCAAACGGGATGGAGGCACCGATAATTGGTACACCCGGGAAGGGATATATGGGCAAAACAGGGTTACCTCCACGGCTAGGGGCACTCGAGATCAGACTCCCGAAAAATACTGGATGCACCCCAATGAACAGTGGTTTCACCTGTTGACACGTGGGTCCAGGGCCCACTGGCAGCCTCCTTCTTCTACCTCCAGCTTGCTACTTCTTCTTTGTCGCTGCTCTGCGTGCGGCGTAGCGCAGCGCGCATCTAGCTTCTAGGGCGATGAGGACCCTAGTGTCGTAGAGCGCGGCGTGCACGGCGCTGGTGCAGCGAGCACTCACGTCACGGGCCAGCACCTTGTCGGCACTGCTCACGGATTGGCCTCCTGGACACCGGTGATCGAGCGACGAGCGGTTCTCCTGGACCTCGCTCACCGTACATCGGGGTTGGGCTATAAAAACGGCAGCGCGGCTCTCCTCCAAGCACAAACGCAATGCCGCTCTACTACCTCTTTGGTTTGTACAAGATTGAGCCGAGCTCCTTCGGCGAAGAAATGTTCTTGGCGGCGCTGCGACCTGTTCCTCGCGGCGCTGCTGGGAATGCTCATCAGCTTGTTGTAACACCCATGATGCGGCTATATCTCGCACGTGTCGAAGCACTACTTAGAGGCATAACCGCATTGTAAGCAATGTCGCAAGTGAGATAATCTTCAAACAACCCATGTAATGAATAAGGAAAAGAGGTACATAGTTGGCTTACACTCTCCACGTCACACGATAGCATAAATATCATTACATTCATCCAGATACAATCAAGGTCCGACTACGGAACCAAAATAAAGAACAACCCCAAATGCAACAAAGTCCCCGATCGCCCCAACTGGGCACCACTACTGATCGTCTGGAAAGGAAACGTAGTATCATCCTGAGTCCTCATCGAACTCCCACTTGAGCTCACTTGAATCTCCTGGAGCGGTATCATCGGTCCCTGCATCTGGTTTTGGAAGTAATCTGTGAGTCACGGGGACTCAGCAATCTCACACCCTCGCGATCAAGAATATTTAAGCTTATAGGAAGGGTAAAGGGTATGAGGTGAAGCTGCAGCAAGCACTAGCATATATGGGGGCTAACCTACGCAAATGAGAGCGAGAAGAGAAGGCAAAGGCACGGTCAAGAAACTATGATCAAGAAGTGATTCTAGAACAACCTACATTCAAGCATAACACGAGGCCGTGTTCTCTTCCCGGACTCCGCCGAAAAGAGACCATCACGGCCACACTCAGTTGATTCATTTTAATTGAGTTAAGTTTCAGGTTATCTACAACCGGACGTTAACAAATTCCCATCTGCCCATAACCGTGTGCATGGTTTTCGAAAGTTCAAATCCCTGCAGGGGTGTCCCAACTTAGCCCATCACAAGCTCTCATGGTCAACGAAGGATATTCCTTCTCCCAAAACAATCCGATCAGACTCGGAATCCCGGTTACAAAACATCTCGACAATGGTAAAACTAATCCAGCAAAGCCACCCGAATGTGCCGACAAATCCCGATAGGAGCTGCACATATCTCGTTCTCAGGGCACAACGGATGAGACTAGCTAGGAGTAAAACCAACCTTCAAGTTTCCCCGAGGTGGCCCCGCAGGCAGCTCAGTTTGGACCAACACTCAGAGGGGCACTGGCCCGGGGGATTAAAATAAAGATGTCCCTTGAGTCCGCGAAACCCAAGGGAAAAGAGGCTAGGTGGCGAATGGTAAAACCAAGGTTGGGCATTGCTGGAAGAGTTTTATTCAAGGCGAACTATCAAGGGGTTCCCATTATAACCCAACCGTGTAAGGAACGCAAAATCAAGGAACATAACACCAGTATGACGGAAACTATGGCGGCAAGAGTGGAACAAATCACCAGGCATAAGGCCGAGCCTTCCGCCCTTTACCAAGTATATAGGTGCATTAAAGTAGAAAAGATATAATAATGATATCCCAACAATAAACATGTTCCAACAAGGAACAAACTCCAATCTTCACCTGCAACTAGCAACGCTATAAGAGGGGCTGAGCAAAGCGGTAAAATAGCCAAACAACGGTTTGCTAGGGCAAGGAGGGTTAGAGGTTTGACATGGCAATATGGGAGGCATGATAAGCAAGTGGTAGGTATCGTAGCATAGGCATAGCAAAAGAGCGAGCATCTAGCAAGCAAAGATAGAAGTGATTTTGAGGGTATGGTCATCTTGCCTGCAAAGTTCTCCAAGTTGACGTTAGCTTAATCCTCGTAAGCATACTCAACAGGTTCCTCGATCATGTACTCGTCTCCCGGCTCTACCAAAAAGCAAGAATACAATCAAAGGGAGACACAATCAACCACATGCAATGCATAAGCAACATGATGCAAAACATGGCATGATATGCGGGATGCGATATGCGATGCATATGCATGTTTTGGAAAGGAAAGATTGAACCTGGCCTAAACCTGGAAAACCAAGAGTGCCACTGGAAAGATAAGTTGATTTCGGTCGAAATCGATATAAAGATCATCGGAATCGGATGCACGGTTGGCAAATGACAAGCAATACAAATATGGCACCGATCTGCGATAAACAGCACGAGGCCATCTAAATGCATCAAGAACAACAAGCTAATGCACTCTAACATAGCAACAAAATACATGGCAGGGATCCACTCAAGATTCTTGACAAAACATGAACACTGAGCTACGGCTAATTCACTCAATAGCAGGTTCAAACAAGCATGGCAAAAGAGCAAAAGATATCAGGTTACAGACTTAGTGAAAATAACATGTCAGGAATTTAACATCCGGAAGCAATGTTTAGAGCAAGATAACAACATGCTACAGGAACATATCATGGCAAAGCAAAACATGGCATCAAGCTACTCAAAGCATACAACAAAAGTCCCTTACTGACCATAAGCCAAAAGGGATCAGAAAATACAATGGGAACCATGTGAACATAACAATTATCGTTAACAGATTCAGACTTAGTAGAAAACTAGAACATGGCAAAACAGATATCAAGTAGGCATGTTTACGAGCTCGATGCACTGACGACAAGGCATTGCATGACAAGCTAAGCATACACCCAGAAAGTAGACATGGCATAGAAGCTAAACATGGCAGGAACAACAACATAGCATGCATGGATCAACTACAACAACCTCGGCAACAATGCTTAACACGTAAACATTCTGCCAAGAACATTTTATAGCAAAAGTAGAGTTCGATTGAGTCAAGCTAGGGTGCTCCATAATTGCAAACAAAGACATGGATGGATAGAGCACCACAATATCTACAAAACATCCTTACTGATCATGCTCAAAAGAGGCATGGATCACTCGGTAGCAAAATGATTACATGGCATAAAAATATTAACAGGGAAAAGACTTAGAAGATTTGTAAGTCCCTGAAATCAGCAACATTACGAGAGCTACTTTGCATGCTTGTGCTAGTCACCAAAGAGATCACAAAAAATACATGGCATACACCCCTGTAAAGTTGGAATGGCATACTTCAAAACTAATGTAGAGCTCAAGTTCATAGGAGGCACACATCAATCATGGCAAAAATGACAAAAGTGCATTTGCTGATAAGAATCTGAAACTAATATAAACAAGCACTCTTCCAACATCATTTAGAGCATCAAGATGAGCTCAAATGAACATGGTGCAATGGATGAAATGAAGTACTCGTCGAGACGAACAATTTGGTATGCTACACGCCCAAAATGAAGCCACAGTTGTGGAGATACGAGGCGATGAAATATGCAAAAATTATCTGAGACTTGGGGGGAAACAACCTCTCCAGATCTAGGGTTCGTTCGGCACGCGAACCGAGGCAACTCCGGCGAGGTGGTTAGGCGCGGGGAAGACCGGAGGAGGCGGATCCGGGGCGCGCCACCGACGAGGAGGCGCCGGACGGCGGCGGAGATCGGCCCCGGTGCGGTGAGGGCGATGGTGGAGACCGAGCGGCGCGGCTGCTGGCCGGCGACGAGCACCGGCGAGAGAGCGGGTGAACGGGGCGGCGGAGGCGGCGATCGGGCGGCGGAGATGCGGTCACGGGCGGCGGACGGCGCGTCAGAGGCGGTGGAGGAGCGCGGCCCGAAGCGGCGAGGCGCGGGCCGGTCGCGGGCCTGGCAGCGGTGCGGCGGCCAGGGGACAGGTGGCGGGTGGCGACTGGTGCGGCGGTTAACAAAGGGGGCCAGAGGTCCAGAGGGAAGAGGACGGCGAGGGGGAACTGTTGGGCATTAATGGCGGGGTCAGAGGCGGTCGGAGCAGCGATGCCGACTCAAACAGTGGCTAGACCACCATTTTGGCTGGCATTGCCTGTGGTCACCATGGACAAAGCATGCTCTGGAGTTTTTACTAAGGTATTCTCATGTCTACCACGTAGTACTTCGTAGATAGAGTGTTACTACGGTAAAGAAACGGGCAAAGAAAAACTAAGCTGAGTAAACCAAGCTCCACAAGTTTCCTTTTGCAAACTTGGGCACACTCCATAGATTAAATCATAGAGGTTAAATGGTAAATTTGATGTCTGGGAGGCTTAGGGTAGAAAGGACTATGGTCCTGGTAATTTTGAGGTCATTTGGTCAAGTATTTAGCATAGTTGCTTTACAACTACCAAATCTGACCCAGAAATTAAATAATGAAGGAGAACTCACTAAGAGTGAGGGATTAAGCTAAAACTTGTCAAAGCCTGATGATTTGGACATACCATGATGCTGTAAAAAGTTCATACCAAATGGACTTACCAAAATGGTACTTCCTTCACAGCTATCATTTCTGTCCATAAACTTCAGAGAAATCCTCAGGGCAATTGGGTAGATGAAATGAGCCAAAATCTTGTGGAGATAGGTTATATGGATATGAGAAGCCCTGGGAATATTTTCAGCCATAATGGAGCAAGATAAAATGCACTTGCTTCACAAACTAGAAAATTGGACAGAAACCAAGAATTGCTCCTGTGATCACATAGTTCAGTGAAATGAACTGAATTTTGGCGGAGGCTAATGATTGGAGATACGTGAGAGGATGGAAAAGTTTCATCCCATTTGGAAACACTATGAAGGTACTTCCTTCACAAAGTTGCATTCTGGTCAGAAACTTTGAAAAATAGCACAGGGAGCTAGGATGAATGGATTGGGCTTATATTTGGCATCCATGGGTTATTTATCCATGTGAATCATCCTGCCAAATTTAAGCTCCATTCAAATTAGGAATAAAGCACTTCCTTTGCAAAATTGCAGAGAAGGCAGAAACTTGCATCGGATCATGTGCCAAATTTTTTAACTGAGGAACATGATATGAGGATGGAACTAGTGATTATATAGCAAGGAAAAGCTCCACAATTTATGTGGGAATTTTACCTGCTATAAAAATAGTAGTTCCTTTGGAAAATGGCAGAAATGCAATATTGGCATTAAATAGGAAAAGGCAATTTTCCTTATTTAATTATGACCAATATATTTGCCAGAGCTTGGATTAGGCATAAGTATCAACTCCACCAATTCTCATGAATTTAGGAGATGGCTAGCTATGCCTTTGGGTTTTATTCCTTAGAAAAGCAAGAAAAGGAATAGATCACAATTGAAATATATTGCAGGGGACCTAGCAATATTTTTGCATATCCAAGGTTCAGAAAGGTAGAATGGTCTCTGGGAACAATTGGAATGATCAACAGATCAAGGAAAATGATGGCTCCTTTGTAATTAGGGTTTGAGAGGGTTTGAGATGATGCAAATGAGGTCTTGCTCACTGAAAAAATACATGAGCAAGGTGTTGAAAGGTTGAAATGACAAGAAATCTCAGAGTCATCCAACAAACTTAGGAGAAATATTTTGAAGATGAGTGTCAGGAAGGAATAACAACACAAAAATTGATAACCCAATTTTGGGGCTGTTACAATCGGGGCCGGCTGCTCCCCTCAAGCCCCATGGACAAAGAGCTGCCTTCTCAGGGCCGGCTGGTCCAGGCGGCCGGCTGCCAGAGGGTGGCGGACCTCAGAAGAAAGCATTGAGACGGGGCGACTCCTGGCTGGCGGCCGCCAGAGAGGCCGGCTCCTAGCAGGCGACCCCTCATGCCCTCAAAGTTTGCACCACATTATGATGACAAGACGGGCATGGCAATAGTACAGCCCGCCACCGCCGAATCTAGGGCAAAGCGTGGACACAGTGCAGCGTACTGGGCGGACATCCCTGTCCGATGCGGCACTGTTGCCACGCAGTCCGTGACATCACTCATGGCAGGGACGGCCATGCTCCCATTATGAGCTGTCCCGCAGGCGGCGGGCCCTACCTGCCCGTGAGATGCCAGAAGGCGGCGAACTCCGACCAGTCGGCGCGAGGGGAGGCCGGCTCCCAGCAGGCGGCCCTCCCCTTCGCTCAAAGTCTGTGCACCATTAATCAAAAGAGACGGGAAGTGGCTACAGTAAATGCCCGCCAGGCGGCGGTACTATTGCAACGCCTTCCCTGACAAAGCACACATCATCAGTGGCATCGCCACAGTGCTAAGCGGCCGACAGGACCCACAAGCGGTGGGCACAGACTGTCGGTGAATTACGAGACTGCCGGCGGGGCCCACCAGGCGGCGGGCCCCAGTGGCCGGCGGAGAAGCCGGTGACCATAGACACTGACGGCCGAGACCGACACCCGGCTGGATTACCAATGTACCCCTAGGGGGTAGGCCTATATAAACCCCCCAGGGCACGCATGCAAAGGGTTCAGATCTTAGACCACACACACACACATAGAGAGAGAGAGGAAGCTAGGGCTAGCCTGGTTCTTCTTCCTCCTCTCGAGAAACAGCTCAAGGAGCAAGCTTGTAGCCACAATTGTTGCTTGAGTGATCATGCGGAGACCCCGTAGAGCAGGACTAGGGGTGTTATCTCCTAGGAGAGCCCTGAACCTGGGTAAAGTTCACCGGCGTACGTGTCTACGCCTCATCCCATTTCCTGGCACCGGTGACGTCTAACTATCCCCCACCATGATAAGCCATCCTTTGGCATATGTCGCACGACACTCCCGACATTTGGCGCCCACCGTGGGACCTGGTGCACCATCGTCCGGAGATCTGTTCTGGACGAAAACCTTGTTCCTCCCTATCGAGCGCAGCCAGCCCTGCATGCCTGATGGCGTTTGCGCTGACGCGTTGCATGGCGCAGAAGTCGCTTGCGCGGAGGCCAGCCTCGACGATCTTGTTGGCGAGATCCGCCTCTCCGACGAGCCCGCACTCGACGCTGGAGCACCCAGCTCCGAGAGCTGCTTCATCGACCTCCTCGGCAATCTCCACATCGCCAACTAGCCCGCCACTGACCTAGAGTCGGTTGGCTCCACCGACCCGATGCTTGTCGACACTGACACGACCTCCTTCGACTCCTTCCTCGCCAACATGGTGGTCATCGACGACCCGCTCCCTCGCGCGGAGAGCGGCGGCAGCACTGTCACGGAGGTGCTTGTCATCAGCCACGATGGAGCCTCCGGAGAGCTGGCCAGGACCCATTGCAGGCGGCAATGTGGGACCTATCCAAGCCCATTGCGGCAGATGACAACGCCGAGACGTTGGAGGCCCGCCGCGTCTCGCTCGTTGAGAATGCCACGAGGTTGGCAACCAGCCGCGTGGGCACGGTTCGGCTGCGAGGCCGTGCCATTGCTAGCATGCTTGGGGTAGACCGCCCTGTCTATGCCACGCCCATGGAGAACATACGTGCTTCCCAGGTGGCAATAGATGAGCTGGACCACCTAGAGGGCGATGAGCGTCGCTACATGACGAAGCGTGTTCAGTAGCTTATCGACGCGGTTGTCGCGTAGCAAGAAGCCGGCTGCCATGCAGAAGAGGCCGTCCAACGGGTTGAGAACCCGCCCCTTCGCCAAGAGCATGGTGTGGCCTCCCCGACACCAACATACGGCATCCGCAATAGACGAGACAAGGAGCCGGCTGCCAGCCGCAGCCGAACGCGCGTCACTATCGAGCATGGCCAATATGGCCGCCCACGAGCAGTGGAACAATGGGACGACTATCCGCCTCCTCGAAGGGAGAGGCGCGCTTCGCCGCCGCCTGTTGACCACCCGACACTTGGCGACCGTATAGGCCGCCGAGAAGGAGTCAGAGAGAATGACGCCCGCCACCGGATCGACCGCCTGGCGCGATCGCTGGCGCTAGAAGAAGAAGACACGATGGGCCTGCCTTGTTTCGGCCCCCGCATTCGCGACGAGCCCTTCCCCAAAGGGTTCTCTCTCCCAAGAGACACGCCCAAGTACAACGGCTCCGTGAAGCTGGAGGATTAGCTGGTTGACTACTCCACAACCGTCAGCATAGCGAACGGTAACAAGCGCGTTGCTGTGAAGTATGTTCCGCTCATGCTCCAAGGCACGCCCCAGACGTGGCTGAACATCCTCAAGCCCTACAGTGTCAACAGCTGGGTGGATTTCACCGAAGTGTTCATCTGCAACCTCACTAGCACCTACAAACAGCCGCCCAAGCCCCGCCAGCTCTCCTGTGCGTTCAAGGCCCGGATGAGTCCACCCGCGACTACCTGACGCGGCGGGCTGAACTACGCAACTCCTGTGAAGGGGTGCATGAGGTACAACCCATAGAGTACTTCACTGCCGGGTGCTGAGAGGGCGCCTTGCTCAAGCATCGACTACTCTACGACGAGCCCACTACACTCGACGAACTGCTGATCATAGCAGACAAGTACGCCACTATCGACTCCTCCATGAAGTCGGAGCTCCGAGTGGACGCTTCTGGAAAGGTGCTCCCTCCGGCTCCTAGGACGCCGGCTTCTCACAACAGTCGGCGGCAGCAGCCGAACGACAACAAACGCAAGGCCCCGCAGCCGGTTTCCACCAGCCGGCAGGTGGAGACAGTCGAGGACCAGCAACCTGAAGGACAACCCGGCCCCAAGCGCTAGAAGGGTGGCAAGCCTGCTTGGCTACCCACCTTCTCCTACGAGTAGACCCTTGATGATCCCTTCAAGTTCCACAGCGGTGCGAAGCCGTCCAATCACACCACCCGGAGGTGCCACTTGCTCATCTGAATCTCTAAGGGCGAGGAACTACTGCCCCCTCTTCCTGCTCGCCCGCCGCCGCCTCTTCCCTAGTAGCCGTCGGCCCGTCCAGTAGTCGGTGTCGTTCAGGATGATTACCCCGAAGAACACGGAGCCTACATCATCTTTACCAGTGTGGCTGGCGACCGGCGCAGCCGGCGTTAGCAACACCGAGAGCTGAACGGCGTTGCTTCAAGTGCCCTAGAATTCATGCACTGGTCCGAGAAGCCAATCAGTAGGAGCCGAGCCGACCACTCGGAGGTGATGCGCTATCCGGGTTCCTATGCTCTGCTGCTGGATGCCACCCTTGCAACGAAGAGGCGAGCTGCTCACTTCTCCCAAATTCTGATAGATGGCGGCAGCAGCATCAACATCCTTTACCGCGATACCATGGAGAAGTTATGAATCAAAGAGAGGCAGCTCCATCCCAATCGGACTGTTTTCCATGGAATTATGCCCGGCCTTTCCTGCTCACCAATCGGCAAGATCAAGATAGATGTCATCTTCGGAGACAAAGGTCACTTCCGCCATGAGGCGATTTAGTTTGAGGTGGTGGACCTCCAGAGCCCTTATCATGTACTTCTAGGCCGGCCGGCTCTAGCCAAGTACATGGCGGTGCCACACTATGCCTACCTCAAGATGAAAACGTAGGGAACCAAGGGCATTGTCATGATATCTGGAGACTATGAAAAATCGGCCGAATGCGCTCCAGCTAGCAGCCGGCTGGCCGAATCCCTTGTGATCGCTGCTGAGAAGAAGCTCCTGGACCAGGTGGTGGCCATGGCCAGCAAGCATCTGGACATGTGACTAGAGCCCAAAGAGTCAGAGACTCAGGGCTCCTTCCAGCCGGCCAAAGAGACAAAGAAGATTCCCATGGACCCAGAGCACCTGCAAAGGCACACTATCATAGGGGCCAATCTAGACAGCAAATAGGAAAGCGAGCTCATCGATTTCCTCCATGAGAATCGGGACATCTTCGCATGGTGATAGAGGCGAAGGAATCCCGATGTTTCGATGTGATGGTGGCTATCGTTTTCTGTGGGAGTCGACCTTGATGATCCGACTACGAACGTGCGAGACGTCACGCCTTAGCAATCACTAAACCAACTTCCAAGGGGTTATTGACCACATCGGAGCATGATCAACCTGACCACAAGGGTCTGCTTCCTGCGAGCAAACGAAGAACAAGCAAGAAACTGAGATTGCAATCTGGATATTGCGAATATAAGATGAAAGCTTTATTGATGCAACTATGCCGCCATGGTCTGGTCGTTGAACACAAACGAAGTACGCGAAGTTGCAGCTATGCTGAACTTTTAATCTAAACAAACCCAAAGTCTAAATGATGCCGTAAGGGCTGTATATATGGAGGAGAGAGGGGGGAATTTCGTGGCCCTTGGAGGAGGGGTCCGAAACCGACCCTAACTCTTGTTTCCCCACACATACGGACTCTAAAACAGCCTATAAACAAGTATTTCGAAATTACATGGGCCTGGCCCAAAAATAAGGTGACGCGGCACCTAGGATAGCCTCTAGACAAAATTTATGAAGTGGCATCTTGTATATTTTTTCCAAGGCTTCATGCACTCATTATGGTGGCTTCAAAGTCCTGGAATCATCACTTGTAACTCCGTTCTTGTTGCCCTTGCGCACGCCATCATCTCCATGCTTGAACTTGCTCCAAGGTTCTTCTGTCTTGTCCAAGCTAGGCCCTTCATTTGTAAGGAAAACAAATGTATCCAATTTAGGAAGCATCATATTCTCATGAACATTAGAATCGTTACCAAGAAATGAAAGTACCTGGTAATTTAATTGGCGTGCGCGAGCTCTAATAATTGGTCCAGTATGTATAGCAGCTAGGGATGTGGGTGTAACAATGATATTAATGTCCTCATCATCCTCCCCTTCTTGAAATGAAGTCCTCGTCGATGGAAGCTCATCTTCCTCACCCAAATAAGGCTTCAAATCTACAATGTTAAAAGTGGGACTAACCCCAAAATCTGTAGGCAGCTCAAGTTTATATGCATTATCATCTATTTTCTCTAATCGACGAGGGACTCGATCGAGAGATCCTCTCCCGTTCCCGATCGACGAGTCTGACACGAGAAGGTGGCCTCGATCCGATGTGGTCGAGCGCTACAGAAGGCTCGGGCGCGCTGGTGGTCATCGGATCCCCATCTGGCGGCCACAGATGGATGGGTGGGAGGCTGGATCTGGGCTGGATTCGGTTAGTGGTGGAGGAAAAACGAGGAGAGGGTTGGTCCGGTGGCGGTGAAGGGACAGATCCCCTAGGGATTAGGGTTTGACTAGAGTTTGGTTCGGTGAATAAATAGCAGGTGGACTAGGCTTAGGGGCTATTCGGTCCATCCGATCATAATCAGACAATCCCGGATAATTAGGTTAGGGGGACCAATTAACAAAATGGAGACATTTTGTAGATGTTTGGGGATGATCTGGACACAACGGTGGAGACAGTCCGGGTCGGGTTCGGGACATCTTTCGGACGCGCGCGCGAGGAGGGCCGCGGTGTGACGAGAGAGGTTAGGTTGGGCTTGGTGGTAGGCAGTGGACTGTGTAGAAGGTCTCGAGCTGAGAGAAGAGAAAAGAGAGAGAGAGGCCCGGCGACTATTACCGGAGACCGAAAACGTCTGACGTTAGACCGGCTATACTGCCGCTATAGTTAACAGTAGGGCTATCAAACAGCCTCTGAATGCGATGAAACTTGACAGGCGGTCTATCTACACTAAAATAAGACCGCACGCCAACTTTCAACTCATTCCAAGAACATTTTCCGGCCACTTATAAAATAATAATTCGGACGTGTTGCGGGCGCGTGCAAGTGTGTCTGGGCTCAGAACGGACCACGGATGGAACTGGGGGAACCCGGACGGATGCAAGTTTTGAAAACATGATGATGCAATGCACAAGATGACATGACAAGATGCAACATGCAAGTGAAAGACAAGGCAATGACAGTGAATAACTGGAAGACACCTGGCGCAATGGTCTCGGGGCGTCACAATACGCTCTGCAGAGGTTTGCACACTTTTCCCCACAAGACTCGATCTCCTCCGTTGGATTTCTCGCACTACATGGTGTTTGAGAAATGGATGACCGACACATAGTCTTTCAGAAGCACTAGCACCTTATGATGGGTAGACCGTACCACCTACATCTGCTAGTCTACCACTCTAAGAGTTCGCACGACTTAGTCAACTATGCTAGAGCCCATAATAGCTTGTGGCTGCACACAGAAGTTTCTAGCATGAATAATCTCATGATCCCTTTGAGCCTGGGTGGCGGTCCAAAAGAAAACAGGCAAATCCTGGAATACCCAGGTGCCTCAATCCACCCATATGTGTGTTTAAGTTGCCACCTTAAATAAACCATGAATTAACAATCTCACATCTGTCATGGATACACTCACCCAATCCACGTCTACTAGCATAGCATAGCAACAGTAAGTAAACATAGAGTAACTCCCAAAGGTTAGAAAATAAACAGGTAATAGGTGCTACCTCAACTACTTCCCAAACCCCAATTTAATTAGATCCTAGAACATGCAGTGTGTGAGGATTGATCTAATGCAATAAAAGTGGGTAGTAGGAGGTATGATCAAGTGTTACTTGCCTTGCTGATGATCCGGGAAACCTAGCGATTCGAAGTAACAAGCGGCGCACTCCGGGTACTCTATCGCAAACAAACAAGCATACAATAAGTACTTGACTAATGCATAGGTAAAACTCAAATAAGAGATCTAACCAGAAAGTTCAACTTAAGAACTCCGGTTGGCAAAAAGAATCAAACCGAACGAAGCAACGAAAGGCAAACGGCAAAAGAAACAGGATTCGTTTACTATTCTGGATCTAAGGCAATTTTTACAGTGGCAAAAACTTGTTTAAGTTGGTTAAACGGAAAGAGGGTTTCGAGACGAAACTCCAGGCGCTTGAATCGCCTGATTCCGATAAACGAGCGAGAAGATATACTGAAACGAAAATCGGATCAGAAATCACGATCAGAAAAATCGCGGATTTAACCCGAGAGAAAGAAAAACGACGAACGTTCGTTAAAACAAACGAAGGACAAACGCTCACTATTTAAATAAACCGGAAAAGCGATCTATTTAAAAAACCGAAACTAAAAAAACAACAAAACCATCAGAAAACCGAACGGTTTTAAAAAAACGGCGGCGGGATCGAGATAAACCTCGGGCGGCGGGTCCGGCGGTGTCTCCGGCGACGGCGGCGGTAGGTGACGGCGGCGGCGGCTCTGGTGACGGTGGCGGTGGCGGCGGCTCTGGCGGCGACGGCGGCGGGCGGTGGCAGCGGCGGCGGCGGCGCGGGGCGGCGGGCAGCGCGGCAAGGCGGTGGCGGCGGCGGCGGCGAAGGCAGCAACGGCGCGGGGCTAGGGCGGCGCGGGGCTAGGGTTTGGGGGCTTCAGGCTAGGCCTCCCCGGCTTTTAAAGCCGGACGGGCCTTAGTGTCCGGGTCGGACACGGCCCGTAGGTCGGTTGCACGTTTTTTATTATAAATAGTTACGCTTAGAAAAAAACAAAAGGACTACTAAAGGGACTCCAAAAATCCCGAAATAAATTTTCCCCGGCTTCTAAAATCAAGCCGCATAGGATGAACATTTATTTGGGGCCTAAATGCAATTTTGAAAAATGCACATTTTCCTAAATTCAAATAAAATAGCAAATAAAACCCAATAAAATCTTATTTGATTTTTTTATTAAATCCTCAATATTTCTTTATTTTGGGAAAGTCATTTTATTCCCTCTCTCATAATTTTTGTAATAGAAATAATTGAAGATAAAATAAATAAAATCAAATGATCCTATTTTCAAAATTTGAGACAACTCAAATATGAAAATAACGAAATCCCCAACTCTCTCCGAGGGTCCTTGAGTTGCGTGATATTTCTAGGATCAACCAAAATGCAATAATTATGGTATGCAATGATGATCTAGTGTATAACATTCCAAATTGAAAATTTGGGATGTTACAAACCTACCCCCCTTAAGATGAATCTCGCCCTCGAGATTCGGGTTGGCTAGAAAATAGGTGAGGGTGGTCTTTCAGCAAATCTTCCACTCTTCTTAGGTGGCTTCATCCTTCGTGTGGTGGCTCCACTGAACCTTGCAAAACTTGATAACCTTGCTGCGGGTGACTCGACTGGCATATTCTAGAATCTTAACTGGTTTCTCCTCATAGGTCAAATCACTGTCCAACTGAATTGCTTCCAGTGGTACTGTATCCCTCAGCGGTATGTCAGCCATTTCTGCGTGGCACTTCTTCAACTGGGATACATGAAACACGTCATGAACTCCTGACAGTCCTTTGGGTAATTCCAACTTGTAGGCTACTTCTCCCATATGCTCCAAAACTTTGTATGGTCCTACAAAACGTGGCGCTAGTTTTCCCTTAACTCCAAAGCGCTTAACTCCTCGAAGTGGAGATACTCGAAGATAAACCCGGTCTCCTAATTTGTAAACTGTATCCTTGCATTTAGAATCTGCATAACTCTTCTGCCTGGACTGAGCTACCTTCAGCCTATCGCGAATCAATTTCACTTTCTGCTCAGACTCCTTTATCAAATCCGGTCCAAACAACTGGCGATCTCCAACTTCATCCCAAGACAATGGGGTCATGCACCTCCTTCCATACAAGGCTTCGAAAGGGGCCATCTTCAAACTGGTTTGGTAGCTGTTGTTGTAAGAGAACTCGGCATATGGCAAATTCTCATCCCAACTAGATCCATAATCTAGCACACAAGCTCTTGGCACATCCTCCAAAATCTGATTGACTCTCTCGGTCTGTCCATCTGTCTGCGGGTGGAAAGCTATGCTAAACTCCAGTCTGGTTCCCAAAGTCTCATGCAACTGATTCCAGAACTTTGAGGTAAACTGGGTTCCTCTATCTGATACAATGCTCCTTGGAACTCCATGCAGACATACGATCCTGGTCATGTATATCTTTGCCAACTTTGCACTGGTATAGTTAGTCTTCACTGTTATGAAATGAGCTACCTTTGTCAAACGATCGACTACAACCCATATCGAGTCATAGCCTGAACGTGTTTTGGGCAACCGTGTAATAAAATCCATGTCTAGCTTATCCCACTTCCATTCGGGTATCGGCAATGGTTGTAGCAATCCTGCTGGCTTCTGATGCTCTGCCTTCACTCTCTGACATACATCACAAACTGCTACATATTCAGCAATATCCTTCTTCATTCCGGTCCACCAAAAAATATCCTTCAAATCCAAATACATCTTGGTATTTCCTGGGTGAATCGAGTATGGTGAGTCATGGGCCTCTTGCAGAATTAGCTTCCTAATCTCCGGATCATTTGGTACATAGACACGGTCTTCAAACCATAAGGTATCGTGCTCATCCTCATGAAATCCCTTAGCTTTTCCTTTGCTCATTTTCTCCTTAATAGAAGCAATTTCCTTGTCAGTCCTTTGAGCTTTTCTGATCTTATCCATCAAAGTAGACTGAATCTCCAATGCTGCTACATAGCCTCTTGGAACTATTTCCAAACATAGCTCTCGTAGATTTTTGGCTAACTCCCCTGGTAAATCTCCCGTCATTAGGATGTTTACATGGCTCTTACGGCTTAATGCATCAGCTACTACGTTAGCCTTTCCGGGGTGATAATGCAATTTCATATCATAATCCTTGATGAGCTCCAACCATCTCCTTTGTCTGAGGTTCAACTCCTTTTGTGTGAAAATATACTTCAAACTCTTGTGATCTGTGTACACCTCGCAATGGTTTCCAATCAGAAAATGTCTCCAAGTCTTCAATGCATGCACTACGGCTGCTAACTCCAAATCATGCGTAGCATAATTTAACTCATGAGGCTTAAGTTGTCGTGAGGCCTATGAAACAACTCTGCCTTCCTACATAAGCACTGCTACAAGTCCTCGACGTGAAGCGTCGCAATACACCTCATAATCCTTGGTCTGATCCGGTAAAATCAACACGGGTGAAGTAACCAAACGTTTCTTCAACTCCTGAAAACTAGCCTCACATTCCTCCGTCCATATGAACTTGGTATCCTTCTTCAGCAACTCCGTCATAGGCTTCGCAATCTTTGAGAAGTTCTCAATAAACCTCCCGTAGTATCCTGCGAGTCCAAGAAAACTCTGGATCTCTCCCACGGTGGTTGGTGCTTCCCACCTGGTCACGGTATCAACTTTAGTGGGATCTACTACTATACCTTCTCCGGATATAACGTGTCCAAGAAATCGAACTTCCTTCAACCAAAACTCACATTTGCTAAACTTGGCATATATATAATTGATGTTCTCTGAGCTTTCCAAGAACCAAACGCAAATGCTCCTTATGCTCCTCTTCATTCTTCGAGTGAACCAGGATATCATCAATGAACACTACGACGAACTTATCCAAGAACTCCATAAACACTTTGTCCATCATGTTCATAAAATATGCAGGTGCGTTAGTCAGACCAAATGACATAACGGTATACTCGTACAACCCATACCTGGTGGTAAAAGCCGTCTTGGATATATCCTGTTCCCGAATCTTCAACTGGTGGTATCCTGATCGCAGATCGATCTTGGAAAATACCTTAGCTCCTTGCAATCGATCAAACAGATCATTGATCATCGGTAGTGGATACTAGTTCTTGATGGTTACTTCATTTAATCCTCGATAATCGACAACCATCCTTAACGATCCATCCTTCTTCTCTACCAGAAGTACTGGCGATCCCCAAGGTGATAAACTTGGGCGAATATATCCTTTATCCAGTAACTCCTTAATCTGCTTCTTAATTTCCACCAAATCCTTTGCAGGCATCCTATATGGTCTCTATGATATTGGCCCTGTGCCTGGCAAAAGCTCAATCAAAAACTCAATATCTCTATCCGGTGGAATGCCTGGAAACTCTTCTGGAAATACTTCGGGGAAATCCTTCACTACTGGTACTTCCTCCTGCACAACTCCGGTTAAACAATTTACTTGAGTCCTCTTTGGCACATGTCGGGATACATACTTGATCCTTCTCCCTTCTGGGGTGGTAAGTAAAATTGACTTACTGGCACATTCAATATTCCCTTCATACTTTGACAACCAATCCATGCCTAATATCACATCCAATCCTTGGGATTCCAACACTATTAGGTCTGAGGGAAAAACATAGTTACCAATTCTTAATGGTAACCGATCACACCATAGACTAGCCATATATTCTGCTCCGGGCAAAGTTACTAACATGGGTGACCTAAGGGCTTGGGTTGGCAGTTTATACTTATCCACAAATCCCCTTGAGATGTATGAATGCGATGCACCAGTATCGAAAAGAACGAGTGCAGTAAATGACTTAACCAAAAACTTACCGATTACTGCATCCGGCTGCTCTTCAACCTCCTCCATGTTAACGTGGTTCACTTGTCCCCTGTTGAAAGGGTTCGGCTTCTTCCCAGATCTTCCATTGCCATTTCCATTCTGGGATTCAGGACATTCATTGGCATAATGTCCGGTCTTCTGGCACTTAAAACAAGTGACTTGGCTCAGGTCTTTCTTGGCTGGGGTTGATGGGTTGGTGCGGTTCTGGCCGTTGCTTCTTCCATTCCCATTACCATTCCTGGGGCCATTGTGATTGTGTGAGCTTCCTACTCCATGGGTGTGCTGAAAATGTCCTCCTGGCCTAGGGGTAAATCATGGCTTCTGCTGAGCTCCTGAATTGTACTTTCCTTGTGCATACTTCCTCTTGCGATTCTCAATTTGCTGTTGTTTCCCTTCAATAATAAGAGCACGATCTACCAACTCCTGGTAGTTGTTGAAGGTTGCTACCATCAACTGCATGCTCAACTCATCATTCATTCCTTCTAGAAACTTCTCCTGCTTTGCTGCATCCATAGCAACGTCATCTGGGGCATAACATGCTAATTTACTAAAGTCCTCCACATACTGGCCAACTATCCGTCCTCCTTGGCGCAAGTTACGAAACTCTCGCTTCTTCATGGCCATAGCTCCTGCTGAGACATGGGCAGTATGAAAAGCCTGCTGAAACTGGTCCCATGTGATAGTATCGACAAGGAAAGTGGCTGTGAAATTTTCCCACCATGAGGCTGCGGGTCCTTCAAGCTGATGCACGGCAAACTTCACCTTCTCCGCATCCGTGCATCCTGCTGTGGTCAACTCTCTAGTTGTCTTGCGGAGCCAATCATCTGCTACTATCGGCTCGGTGCTACTGGAAAACATCGGCGGATTCAACCTAAGAAAATGGGCTAAGTGATCAACGGGTGGTGGTGGTGGTGGGTTGTTGTTGTTGTTGTTCCCTTGGTTCTGATTCTAGACTAGTAACTGCATCAATGTGTTCTGCTGCTGGATCAACTGAGTGAGCTCCGATGGAAAGGTAAATCCGGGGTCACGTCTCAGAGGCATCTGAGGGTTTAGAAAAGATGAGATTTAAGAATAGAGGGGGTCTAAAGAGAAAACACTACCCATATGCACATGAGGCAAAAGCAAACAATTCACATCATTCAATCAATCAAACAAGGGCATACAATCGATCTAACTATCGCAAAAGTGCTCGGACTACTATATTTACATGGTGGACTACTACTACTGTTGGGGTGGTCTACTAGAAATATTCTTCAGTTGCAGACTCCATGATATCTGCTCCAGCTTCATCAACATAGTCATCATCGCTGTCATCTGGATCTGAGTCGGTGTCGTCAATGATGATGTAGTCTTCCGGGCAAATCTCCTTGGGTTCTTTGTCTTCTTCTACTAGTGTAGGGCCTCCCATAAATATTCCAATCTTCTTGATCAGATCATCATTCTTTTCCACTAATACTTCAATTTCTTCTTCAAAATCTTCACGTGTAGCCTTGAGTTCTTCCTCCAGTTCCTTGATTCTTGTCTTTGCCTTCTTCAGGTCTATCATGTCGGCGCACATCTGGTTCTCCTGACGTCGAATGTGCTGGTTTAACTCCTGGATAAAAGCTGCAATGGATCTATCCTTTTTGGTGCTGATCATCTCCCAGTGCTCATCTCGGCGCCCACAAATCTGGTAGATAGTATCCTTGAGATCATTGCGGTATACTTCTCCAATGCGTCCCATGGCGATGCGAGCTGCCATGCTCTTTCCTAGATTCCAAGTTGGTGCATCGAAAGAAAACTCTATGGGCTCAGTTACTGGCATGAACGTCCTTCCTGGAACTTGAACTTGAATCATCCAGTGCTCTTCTTCAGGTAGAGTGGCATTGTAGGTTCCGGTGAAGCTTGGTACTCCTATGTTCAGGTATCTAGTGACTTCCTTCAAGTGACGTCCAAAGGGTGTGTCTTCATCCGGTTGAGTGAACTTGTTCCTTGCATCCACCATCCTAAAAGAGTAGAAAATATGAGGAGTCAGAAGAGAAGAGAGTGAGTAGTGATCTAGGTCTTTAGCTTAGTGGTCGTGTCCTACAGTCAGCGTGTGCTCTGATACCATCTTTGTAGCGACCAGACCTCAAACGGTCCAATCTCTATGCTCCGGTGTCATCCCTGGATCAGTAATGCTGACACCACACAGTACTTGAAGGATTTATAGAAGAGTAGCAATCACACACTTATTACATCGAGTGTCTCAAAAGAGAGCTTATTACAATAAATATGGCTTAAGGCCATCTAATAACGATAACAGCGGAAGGCTTGGAAGATAAGTGAGTCCGTCAACTCCAACGGCATCACTGAGTATAGAACCACGACCTAAAACTCCTTAATCGTCGTCTGAAAAGTCTGCAACATTAACGCTGCACCCCAAAAACGGGTCAGCACATGGAATATGCTGGCAATGTAACACATAGAGAGTAATGGAATAAAACAGCTATTCTATATGCATATTTGGCTCTATGGTTATAGTTTTGCGTAAAGCCAATTTTTCCCTACTGCAAAGGAATAAATTTATTTAACTATCATGGTGGTTGTTAAACATTGAGAATGGTTGACAGCATTCTCAATCCCAATTAAACATCATCGTTAAACAAAACCCAACAAAATTAATTTTTTTGAGTAACATGTTGAGATTCACATGATAATCCAGGTACTAGATACTCAAGATGTCCATAACCGGGGACACAGCTAACCATGATTAGCTTATACACTCTACAGAGGTTTGCGCACTTTTCCCCACAAGACTCGATCTCCTCCGTTGGATTTCTCGCACTACATGGTGTTTGAGAAACGGATGACTGAGACATAGTCTTTCAGAAGCACTAGCACCTTACGATGGGTAGACCGTACCACCAACATCCCCTACATCTGCTAGTCTACCACTGTAAGAGTTCGCATGACTTAGTCAACTATGCTAGAGCCCATAATAGCTTCTGGCTGCACACGGAAGTTTCTAGCATGAATAATCTCATGATCCCTTTGAGCCTGGGTGGCGGTCCAAAAGAAAACAGGCAAATCCTGGAATACCCAGGTGCCTCAATCCACCCAGATGTGTGTTTAAGTTGCCACCTTGAAAAAACCATTAATTAACAATCTCACATCTGTCATGGATACACTCACCCAATCCACGTCTACTAGCATAGCATAGCAACAGTAAGTAAACCTAGAGTAACTCCCAAAGGTTTGAAAATAAACAGGTAATAGGTTCTAGCTCAACTACTTCCCAAACCCACAATTTAATTAGATCCTAGAAAATGCAGTGTGTGAGGATTGATCTAATGCAAAAAATTGGGTAGTAGGAGGTATGATCAAGTGTTACTTGCCTTGCTGATGATCCGGGAAACCTAGCGATTCGAAGTAACAAGCGGCGCACTCCGGGTACTCTATCACAAACAAACAAGCATACAATAAGTACTCGACTAATGCACAGGTAAAACTCAAATAAGAGATCTAACCAGAAAGTTCAACTTAAGAACTCCGGTTGGCAAAAAGAATCAAATCGACGGAGCAACGAAAGGCAAACGACAAAAGAAACAGGCTTCATTTACTATTCTGGATCTAAGGCAATTTTTACAGTGGCAAAAACTTGTTTAAGTTGGTTAACCAGAAAGAGGGTTTCGAGACGAAACTCCAGGCGCTTGAATCGCCTCATTCCGATAAACGAGCGAAAAGATATACTGAAACGAAAATCGGATCAGAAATCACGATTAGAAAAATCGCGGATTTAATCCGAGAGAAAGAAAAACGACGAACGTTCGTTAAAATAAACAAACGGAGGAATGCTCACTATTTAAATAAACCGGAAAACCGATCTATTTAAAAGAACTGAAACTAAAAAAATGACAAAACTGTCGGAAAACCGAACGGTTTTAAAAAAACGGCGGCGGGATCGAGGTAAACCTCGGGCGGCGGGTCCGGCGGCGGCTCCAGTGATAGCGGCGGCGGGCGGCGGCGGCGGC
>NC_041380.1:239165606-239210759 GCF_002162155.2 Triticum dicoccoides | reverse complement strand
GGCGGCGGCGGCAAAGGCGGCGGCGGTGCAGGGCTAGGGTTTGGGGTCTTTAGGCTGGGCCTCCCTGGCTTTTAAAGCCGGACGGGCCTTAGTGTCCAGGTCGGACATGGCCTGTAGGTCGGTTCCGTTTTGTTTATAAATAGTTACGCTTAGAAAAAAAACAAAATGACTACTAAACGGACTCCGAAAATCCCGAAATAAATTTTTCCCGGCTTCTAAAATCAAGCCAGACAGAATGAACATTTATTTGGGGCCTAGATGCAATTTTGAAAAACGGACATTTTTCCTAAATTCAAATAAAATAGCAAATAAAACCCAATAAAATCTTATTTGATTTTTTTATTAAATCCTCAATATTTCTTTATTTTGGGAAAGTCATTTTATTCCCTCTCTCATAATTTTTGTAATAGAAATAATTGAAGACAAAATAAATAA
Organism: Triticum dicoccoides; assembly: GCF_002162155.2. Lineage (NCBI taxonomy): Eukaryota > Viridiplantae > Streptophyta > Magnoliopsida > Poales > Poaceae > Triticum > Triticum dicoccoides. The sequence continues at coordinate 239,210,324 of NC_041380.1, read as the reverse complement.
AATCAAATGATCCTATTGTCAAAATTGGAGACAACTCAAATATGAAAATAACAAAATCCCCAACTCTCTCCGAGGGTCCTTGAGTTGCGTGAAATTTCTAGGATCAACCAAAATGCAATAATTATGATATGCAATGATGATCTAGAGTATATCATTCCAAATTGAAAATTTGGGATGTTACACCCTTCTCTCCCCAGTGCGACGGGTATGAAAGCTTTCAGAGAATTTCATCTATAGGTTGGTGGTGTGGTTTACTTCTGGTCTTCATTCAATGAGAAAGGAGAAACACGTTCAGAAACTGCAAAATGGGTCTCATCTATCTTTAATTCTTTATACATATGCATACTCTCACGTCTATTTTTCCCCTGAAGTCAGTGACTATGAGAACTAAAAACCAAGCCAGATTTGTGAACTTCCTACATTGTGGTTAAGGCATCTTCAGTTGTTGAGCAAAATATTTTTTAGATACAACCCCATAGGTCTGACAACAAAATATTTAACTACATTTTTTATCAGGCTTAAATTACGAGGGCATCATGCATATTCCGTACCAACAGCATGACAAAATTTAATATATATGTTTGTAACAAGTGGATTATTATGCTAGCCGTTCTCTATATCGATGATTAGTTCTTCTATCGTCTATTTTGCAGAACATGCCGTGATCTTCGTACAAATGTAGATCATTGTAGATCCAAGCATGTGTAGTAGCATTCTATCAAGTTTGTAGTAGTTGTCTCATTCCTTGTCTCATGCTTTACAGCCAATAGTTTCTTTTGTATGCACGCTTCTTTCGTAACTACGTAGTGCCTTTTATCTGATAAAGGTGATGATTACTTATTGTACAATTTTTAAGGAACCTATGGAAAGTCCAACTCATCAACCACAATAGATGAATATGATATACATATTTTAGTTCTCTGTTGTTTTTTATTACAATGCAGACTCATCAACCACAATATTTCAGTTTTTCTGTTTTTTCTAGAAAATAGGATTTGTTTAGTGCATTTCTCTATGAGAAAATCAAAGGGTCAGAATTCTCTCCATTTGAAAGCCCTAAATGATTCAAGGGAGCATGAAGAGAGGGATGAACCTTTGGTACAAACATCTATAATATTTCTACAACCATATTATTTTCTTTGACCTAATGGGACATAATGGGATGACCAGTGCAACGTATAATTATTTCTGTGTGAGCTTCGACACAATAAGGACCATGCCGTCGCATTTTAGAGGGCCAAGAACATGTGAGGCGAGGTAACGCGGGGTGTGCACATGGACGGGCCACACTAAACTCCAACTATTAAGGGGATCACTATGCAATGCAACCCATACCTTATAATCTTGTCAGGGATTATCTTACATCTTTTCATCATGTTTGTTCAGTCTATTTGTGTGGATTCAAATGATAATATAATGGGTTAATTAGATAAATGTCACTTCAGTGATGGCGATTCATAAAAATGCCACCGCAATTTCCAAACTTTGAAAAATGTCACTTCAATGTTTGCAAACTTTAAAAACGTCACTCCAAACTTCGAAAAATGCCACTGGAAATGGCATTTCCAAAGTTTGGAAATTGCAGTGGAATTTCTCGGAATCACCGGATTTGGAGTGGCATTTATCAAATTAACCCTAGTACAATTGGCTACTCTCCTCCCAAGCATTTAATTTATCATGGCCATTGATGGTGGATAATCTTCTTGGAGAACTTAACACACACCTCCACCTACAAAAGCTACAGAAAACTTAGTGTTTCACTAAAATGATGAGTACATATTTTCTTATGTGTATATTCCATCCAACTACCTATATTTCATCAACTAGTCAAACTAATTCGACCAGAAAAAAGTAAGTATTATCAACCATCACCATGACAAGATATAAATTGAAAACAATTGATGAGTACATATTTATGTGTTTGTTCCATCCAACTACCAATCTAGCATCACTTGGTCAAGCCAATTCGTCCACAAACAGATAAGTGTTATCAAGCATCGCCATAAGAAGATATAAATTGAAAACCCATTTGAAAATATAAATATGTTGAAAAAATTAACGACAATATTAATGGAGTGCTTAAAGAGGTTGATATGTGTGCATTTTTTAAATTATTCTTTAACCATTCAGGTATGTTTGTATGGAGTTGGAGATTAATTATTAAACTTTCCAAAGTCCTAGCTCGCGCATCGAGCGGGTATTTGGAGGGTCTGAATTCAAAAAACATTGAATTTGATTGAAATTGGCAACATGAAAATTAATTAAAAAACAATTCACACAAACATCCATAATTTATGTTTGTGAGGTTTGCTTCAGCTAGAGCTTTGTCATCTATTCAACATATATTCGTCTATGGATCCCCAATGTAGATGAAGCAGACAAAGAATAGAAAGGGCCGGAGGTCTATTTTTTATCTCTATATTAGATTAGTACAAGGGGTGAAGGGATGTATAGCATGTTGACCGGTTAGTTTATTGACTTGTGAGGAGTAGTGAGAAAATATTAGAAGATTATTTATTTATTCTTACAATACTAGGTATAATAGACCAATAATTCCCCCTACGGCCTAGTTTTTTAGCAAGGGATCCCCCCCGGGATCCCCGTCGTTTCCCTGGGAGGGAAGATCCCGAGTTAATTTCGCCCAGGTCTTTACACATGCCAATTTGGTGTCGCGAGGGAGAGGCCTTTCCATCCCCAACCCACCCTGATTCCCTGGATAGGAAACCCTCACCTCATCACATCGGAAAAAATCTCCCTATATGTGCCGCTCGCGAAGTTCTGCGCTGCCGTTAGCCTCGCGGCCAGCTCTGCTCTCGCTAGGAAAGAAGACGCTAGCATCCTCTTCTCTCCCAAATGGTCAGGTGAGTCTCCACAGGGTTTTAATTTTGCCAAGAATATCCTACCCAGGTCGTATTTTACCTGGAAATAGCTAGCCCCGCATCCAAACAAGGACTACATGTGTTTTAGTCCGTGGAGTAGATTTTTTTGAACAGTCACATTGTTTTTCTACTTTGATGATTGATTTTCATACATGTAAACAATCATGTAGTTATTTATCGTTAGAGTTCATGCACACGCGGAAGGTTTCACTTAGATTCTTCTTATTCTCTTAGTTGTTGCCTCCATTATTTATTGTTGGGAAGCCTGTATTTAGTGTTCAAGGAGAAGGCAGCGCTATCGGATATGTTTTTGGATAAACATATGACTACAAGTCAGAATTTGTTATACACATGCCATAGAAGATTTCATTGTATCAAGCAAAGAAACTTCAAATGTGCATGTCACATATTTTTGGATACCCATTACTGAATTCCCGCACTATAGTTAACCTTTTATGTTCTTGCATTAGATTTTTTAGTAGTATTTAGAATGTGATGGAAGGTGGAGATCACTACCACCATTGACGAGGGCATAAAGGAATAGAAGATGCAATGCATGTGGGGTATTGTGTTGAAATAAAGGATGGATGCAAGTGCGTATTGGCGACAATGGATGGGACATGGTAGGTTTTCTTCTCCCGTTGCAACACATGGGGAACTTCAAATGTGCATGTCACTTATTTTTGGATACCCACTACTGAATTTCCCCCACAATAGTTAACCTCTCATGTTCTTGCATCAAATTATATTTAGCAGGATTAAGAATATGACGCAAGGTGGACATCACCGCCATTGTCGATGAGGGTAGAAAGGAATATAAGAAGCAATACATCTGGGGTAATGTGTTGAAATAAAGGACGGAGACAAGCATTTATTGGCAAGGAGGGATGGGTTCTGATATGTTTTGTTCTCCCATTGCAACGGATGGGCATTTTTGCTAGTTTATTCCTAAACTTGCAAAATACGTGTAACTGGTGTCATAACTTGTCTAACTGCGCAAAGTGTTTGCGCAAAAAAACCTCCTACACTGAAATATTGGAACAACACACGGGGTTCCCACTTGTCATTAATCAAATTTGGACCTAAAACTAACAACTCAGAAAGACGAGATTTGAACTGACAACCTGGTCTACAAAGCGTACGCCGATAGCCTGAAACAGCAACAGTTGTTGGCTTTGTCGCATAACTTGATTTTATACAGTATTACGTTGAACGGAGTAGAGGGAGTGGCTCGTCAACACATGCATGAACGTTGACTCACTTACTGGTGGGTCCCATGCCTGTGATCTCTCTCTCCTCTCCATCTAGTACAACCTTTAGATGCACGGGAAAACACGAAGAGCGGCGCGAGCTTGCAGTGCTGTTATTATAACTAAAAAAATTCTTGGAAAATAAATGAATCGCCTAGAACAAGAGACGTTGTGGCTGGTCAAGACAGAGCTAAACACACCTATCCTCCGTGCCATGTTAGCATAAGGAAGCTGTGTGGCTTGTGCAGTGTTTTCGATCGACTGGTTGGGTCTCGAGTTCAAACCATAGGTAGTACATCTGATACTTTTTGCATGCATATTTTTCCTCTGTGCCAAGACGTGGCACACCCTACCGCGTGGTTTCTGGGTCCTCCAGGGTGGTCCACGCATATTTTCTTCCTTGCTGAGACATAGGATGCCCTACAACGTGGTTTTTGGGTCCTCCTTGGTCATAGCGCCGAAGCAAGTAAATGAGTTGTCAAATCACAAAAGCCCACCTTTCCCGTCGAGTACATTAGTGAAGCATGGTGGCTAGCTAGTTGGGCTAGTCTGACCGTTTAGCTAGGCCGCCGCCACATTTGTTTTTCCACCTTTTTTCTCTCTCATTGCTGGTAGGTAAATTTAAATATCTACCCTGAGTTGCTTTGGTCTTCGGTTGCGGCAGGCGTGACAGGATTTTTATTTTTTAGACAAGAGCACGCGTGGCAGCAATTAATCATGATGACTCCGCCTGTAAAACCCACTGACCCCTGATGTGAAAAGTCATCGACTGGGGTTTTCCCATGGAGAAAACCAAAAGATTCACCCCGTTCCTCGGCTGGATCCCTCCGCCTTCCCGTAGATTACATTGCCATTCAGTCGTTTCGCCCCCTTTCCTTCCTCTCCCCATTGCTTCTACCTAGTTCCATGGTGGCGCATTAGATCACAGAGTCTGAGGAGAGTCGCCTGACAGAGGAGCTCCAGGCCAAGGATGCGGATCTCAGGGCCAAGGATGTGGAGCCCTATGAGCTCAAGAGGAGAGAAGTGCCATGCCCCTCCTTTATGTGCGAGAGTTCACAGAGCTTCAAAAGCGGAAAGAGTCATGCTTGAGCCGTCGGCGACGTTGTTGCAGAAAGTGAGAGATACTATAGGCGGTCACACGAGCTGGCTGGAGCGCGAGCGGGCCGATCATGACGAGGTCCAGGATCGCTTGATACGTCTCCAACGTATCTATAATTTTTGATTGTTCCATGCTATTATATTATCTATTTTGGATGTTTAATGGGCTTTAATATGCTCTTTTATATATATTTTGGGACTAACCTATTAATCGGAGGCCACTGCCAGTTTCTGTTTTTTTTTGCCTATTTTAGAGTTTCACAGAAAAAGGAATACCAAATGGAATCCAAACGGAATGAAACCTTCGCGATGATATTTCTTGGACCGAAAGCAATCCAGAAGACTTGGAGTTGAAGTCTGGAACTCTGCGAGGCGGCCATGAGGCAGGAGGGCGTGCCTAGGGGGGTAGGCACACCCCCACTCTCGTGAGCCCCTCGTAGCTCCACCGACGTACTTCTTCCGCCTATATATACTCTTATACCCTAGAAAAATCGCAGAGAGCCAGGAAACCACTTTTCCACCGCCGCAACCTTCTGTACCCGTGAGATCCCATCTCGGGGCCTCTTCCGCCTATTAGAATACTCTATGTGCTTCACTTATATCTTTTGAGCTATATAATTTTTCCTCTAGTGCTTCACTTATATCTTCTGAGCTATATAGTTTTTGCTGTAGTTCTTCACTTATATCTTTTAGAGAACGGTGGTGGTTTTATTTTATAGAAATAATTGTTCTCTCATGCTTCACTTATATTATTTGAGAGTCCTTTAGAACAACATGGCAATAATAAAAACTTTCATACAAGTGCATTAAATACTATGAGAAGTTTGATACTTGATAATTGTTTTGAGATATGGAGATGGTGATATTAGAGTCATGCTAGTTGAGTAGTTGTGAATTTGAGAAATACTTGTGTTAAAATTTGTGATTCCCGTAGCATGCACGTATGGTGAACCATTATATGATGAATTCGGAGCATGATTTTGTTTATTGATTGTCTTCCTTATGAGTGGCGGTCGGGGATGAGCGATGGTCTTTTCCTACCAATCTATCCCCCTAGGAGCATGCGCATAATACTTTGCTTTGATAACTTGTAGATTTTTGCAATAAGTATGTGAGTTCTTTATGACTAATGTTGAGTCCATGGATTATACGCACTCTCACCCTTCCACCCTTGCTAGCCTCTCTAGTATCGCGCAACTTTCGCCGGTACCATAAACCCACCATATACCTTCCTCAAAACAGCCACCATACCTACCTATTATGGCATTTCAATAGCCATTCCGAGATATATTGCCATGCAACTTTCCATCATTCCATTATTATGACACGCTTCATCATTGTCATATTGCTTGCATGATCATGTAGTTGACATTGTATTTGTGCCAAAGCCACCGTTCATAATTTTCATACATGTCACTCATGCATCATTGCACATCCCGATAAACCGCCGGAGGCATTCACATAGAGTCATATCTTGTTCTAAGTATCGAGATGTAAGTTTTGAGTTGTATGTAAATAAAGTGTGATGATCATCATTATTAGAGCATTGTCCCAGTGAGGAAAGGATGATGGAGACTTTGATTCCCCCACAAGTCTAGATGAGACTCTGGACGAAAATTTTAAAAAAGAGAGAAAAGTGGCCAAAGAGAAAAAAATAAAGAAGGCCCAAAGAAAAAAAAGAAAAGAATGAGAGAAAAAGAGAGAAGGGACAATGTTACTATCCTTTTTCCACACTTGTGCTTCAAAGTAGCACCATGATCTTCATGATAGAGAGTCTCCTATGATATCACTTTCATATACTAGTGGGAATTTTTCATTACAGAACTTGGCTTGTATATTCCAATGATGAGCTTCCTCAAATTGCCCTAGATCTTCATGAGCAAGCAAGTTGGATGCACACATACTTAGTTTCTTTTGTTGAGCTTTCATATACTTATAGCTCTAGTGCATCCGTTGCATGGCAATCCCTACTCACTCACATCGATATCTATTGATGGGCATCTCCATAGCCCATTGATATGCCTAGTTGATGTGAGACTATATTCTCCTTTTTTGTCTTCTCCACAACCACCATTCTATTCCACCATATAGTGCTATATCCATGGCTCATGCTCATATATTGCGTGAAGATTGAAAAAGTTCGAGAACATCAATAGTATGAAACAATTGCTTGGCTTGTCATCGGGGTTGTGCATGATTTAAATATTTTGTGTGGTGAATATAGAGCATAGCCAGACTATATGATTTTGTAGGGATAACTTTCTTTGTCCATGTTATTTTGAGAAGACATAATTGCTTAGTTAGTATGCTTGAAGTACTATTATTTTTATGTCAATATTAAACTTTTGTCTTGAATCTTATGGATCTGAACATTCATGCCACATTAAATAAAAATTACATTGAGAAATATGTTAGAAAGCATTCCACATCAAAAATTCTTTCTTTTATCATTTACCTACTCGAGGACGAGCAGGAATTAAGCTTGGGGATGATTTATACGTCTTCAACGTATCTATAATTTTTGATTGCTCCATGCTATTATATTATCTATTTTGGATGTTAATGGGCTTTATTTTACACTTTTATATCATTTTTTGGACTAACCTACTAATCGGAGGCCCAACCCAAATTGCAGTTTTTTGCCTATTTTAGGGTTTCGAAGAAAAGGAATATCAAACGGAGTCCAAACGGAATGAAACCTTCAGGAACGTGATTTTCTCAACGAATATGATCTAGGAGACTTGGAGTGTGCGTCAAGAAACAACGGAGGAAGGCACGAGGCAGGGGGCGCGCCTACCCCCCCTGGGCGCGCCTCCACCCTCGTGGGCCCTCCGTTGCTCCACCGACGTACTTCTTCCTCCTATATATATCTACGTACCCCCCCCCCCACATCCAGGAGCACCACGAAAACCTAATTCTACCACCGCAACCTTCTGTACCTGAGAGATCCCATCTTGGGGCCTTTTCTGGAGCTCCGCCGGAGGGGGTATCGATCACGGAGGGCCTCTACATCAACTCGATGGCCTCTCCGGTGATGTGTGAGTAGTTTATTTCAGACCTACGGGTCCATAGTTATTAGCTAGATGGCTTCTTCTCTCTCTTTGGATCTCAATACAAAGTTCTCCTCAATCTTCTTGGAGATCTATTCGATGTAATCTTCTTTTGCAGTGTGTTTGTCGAGATTCGATGAATTGTGGGTTTATGATCCAGATTATCTATGAACAATATTTGATTCTCATCTGAATTCTTTTATGTATGATTGGTTTATCTTTGCAAGTCTCTTCGAATTATCATTTTTGTTTGGCCTACTAGATTGATCTTTCTTGCAACGGGAGAAGTGCTTAGCTTTGGGTTCAATCTTACGGTGCTCGATCCCAGTGACAGAAAGGAAATCAACACGTATTGTATTGTTGCCATCGAGGATAAAAAGATGGGGTTTATATCATATTGCATGAGTTTATCCCTCTATGTCATGTCATCTTACTTAAAGCATTACTCTGTTCTTCTGAACTTAATACTCTAGATGCATGCTGGATAGCGGTCGATGTGTGGAGTAATAGTAGTAGATGCAGAATCGTTTCGGTCTACTTGTCTCGGACGTGATGCCTATATACATGCTCATACCTAGATATTCTCATAACTATGCTCAATTCTATCAATTGCTCGACAGTAATTCGTTTACCCACGGTAATACTTATGCTCTTGAGAGAAGCCACTAGTGAAACCTATAGCCCCCGGGTCTATCTTCTATCATATTAATCTTCCAATACTTAGTTAATTCCATTGTAATTTATTTTACTTTGCATCTTTATTTATATTTATCATAAAAACACCAAAAATATTATCTTATCATATCTATCAAATCTCACTCTCATAAGTGACCGTGAAGGGATTGACAACCCCTTTATCGCGTTGGTTACGAGGTTCTTATTTGTTTGTGTAGGTGCGTGGGACTTGAGCATGATCTCCTACTGTGTTGACACCTTGGCTCTCAAAAACTGAGGGAAATACTTACGCTACTTTACTGCATCACCCTTTCCTCTTCGAGGGAAAACCAACGCAATGCTCAAGAGGTAGCAATGCACATTCGAACCAGAAGTTGCAATATCATTCTCATCTATATTTATTTACAAGCAATGTTTTTTGAAGCTATAATGCTATATGCAATTCAGTATCCCTTCTCTCTCCAGTGCGACGGGTATGAAAGCTTTCAGAGAATTTCATCTATAGGTTGGTGGTGTGGTTTACTTCTGGTCTTCTTTCAATGAGAAAGGAGAAACACGTTCAGAAACTGCAAAATGGGTCTCATCTATCTTTAATTCTTTATACATATGCACACTCTCACGTCTATTTTTCCCTGAAGTCAGTGACTATGAGAACTAAAAACCAAGCCAGATTTGTGAACTTCCTACATTGTGGTTAAGGCATCTTCAGTTGTTGAGCAAAATATTTTTTAGATACAACCCCATAGCTCTGACAACAAAATATTTAACTACATTTGTTATCAGGCTTTAATTACGAGGGCATCATGCATATTTCGTACCAACAGCATGACAAAATTTAATATATATGTTTGTAACAAGTGGATTATTATGCTAGCCGTTCTCTATATCGATGATTAGTTCTTCTATTGCCTATTTTGCAGAACATGGCATGATCTCCGTACAAATGTAGATCATTGTAGATCCAAGCATGTGTAGTAGCATTCTATCAAGTTTGTAGTAGTTGTCTCATTCCTTGTCTCATGCTTTACAGCCAATAGTTTCTTTTGTATGCACGCTTCTTTCGTAACTACGTAGTGCCTTTTATTTGATAAAGGTGATGATTATTAATTGTACAATTGTTAAGGAACCTACGGAAAGTCCAACTCATCAACCACAATAGATGAATATGATATACATCTTTTAGTTCTCTGTTGTTTTTTATTACAATGCAGACTCATCAACATAATATTTCAGTTTTTCTGTTATTTTCTAGAAAATTGGATTTGTTTAGTGCATTTCTCTATGAGAAAACCAAAGGGTCAGAATTCTCTCCATTTGAAATCCCTAAATGATTCAAGGGAGCATGAAGAGAGGGATGAACCTTCGGTACAAACAGCTATAATATTTCTACAACCATATTATTTTCTTTGACCTAATGGGACATAATGGGATGACCAGTGCAACGTATAATTATTTCTGTGTGAGCTTCGACACAATAAGGACCATGCTATCACATTTTAGAGGGCCAAGAGCATGTGAGGCGAGGTAACGCGGGGTGTGCACATGGACGGGCCACAATAAACTCCAACTGTTAAGGGGATCACTATGCAATGATCTTTTCATCATGTTTGTTCAGTCTATTTGTGTAGATTCAAATGATAATATAATGGGTTAATTAGATAAATGTCACTTCAGTGATGGAGATTCATAAAAATGCCACCGCAATTTCCAAACTTTGAAAAATGTCACTTCAATGTTTGCAAACTTTAAAAACGTCACTCCAGACTTCGAAAAATGCCACTGGAAATGGCATTTCCAAAGGTTGGAAATTACAGTGGAATTTCTCGGAATCACCGGATTTGGAGTGGCATTTATCAAATTAACCCTAGTATAATTGGCTACTCTCCTCCCAAGCATTTAATTTTTCATGGCCATTGATGGTGGATAATCTTCTTGGAGAACTTAACACGCACATCCACCTACAAAGGCTATAGAAAACTTAGTGTTTTAGTAAAATGATGAGTACATATTTTCTTATGTGTATATTCCATCCAACTACCCATATTTCATCAACTAGTCAAACTAATTCGACCAGAAAAAAGTAAGTATTATCAACCATCACCATGACAAGATATAAATTGAAAACAATTGATGAGTACATATTTATGTGTTTGTTCCATCACACTACTAATCTAGCATCACTTGGTCAAGCCAATTCGACCACAAACAGATAAGTGTTATCAAGCATGGCCATAAGAAGATATAAATTGAAAACCCATTTGGAAATATAAATATGTTGAAAAAATTAACGATAATATTAATGGAGTGCTTAAAGAGGTTGATATGTGTGCATTTTTTAAATTATTCTTTAACCATTCAGGTATGTTTGTATGGAGTTGGAGATTAACTATTAAACTTTCCAAAATCCTAGCTCGCGCATCGAGCGGGTATTTGGAGGGTCTGAATTAAAAAAACATCGAATTTGAGTGAAATTGGCAACATGAAAATTAATTAAAAAACAATTCACACAAACATCCATAATTTATGTTTGTGAGGTTTGCTTCAGCTAGAGCTTTGTCATCTATTCAACATATATTCGTCTATGGATCCCCAATGTAGATGAAGCAGACAAAGAATAGAAAGGGCCGGAGGTCTATTTTTTATCTCTATATTAGATTAGTACAAGGGGTGAAGGGATGTATAGCATGTTGACCGGCTAGTTGATTGACTTGTGAGGAGTAGTGAGAAAATATTAGAAGATTATTTATTTATTCTTACAATACTAGGTATAATAGACCAATAATTCCCCCTACGGCCTAGTTTTTTAGCAAGGGATCCCCCCCCCCCCCGGGATCCCCGTCGTTTCCCTGGGAGGGAAGATCCCGAGTTAATTTCGCCCAGGTCTTTACACATGCCAATTTGGTGTCGCGAGGGAGAGGCCTTTCCATCCCCAACCCACCCTGATTCCCTGGATAGGAAACCCTCACCTCATCACATCGGAAAAAATCTCCCTATATGTGCCGCTCGCGAAGTTCTGCGCTGCCGTTAGCCTCGCGGCCAGCTCTGCTCTCGCTAGGAAAGAAGACGCTAGCATCCCCTTCTCTCCCAAATGGTCAGGTGAGTCTCCACAGGGTTTTAATTTTGCCAAGAATATCCTACCCAGGTCGTATTTTACCTGGAAATAGCTAGCCCCGCATCCAAACAAGGACTACATGTGTTTTAGTCCGTGGAGTAGATTTTTTTGAACAGTCACATTGTTTTTCTACTTTGATGATTGATTTTCATACATGTAAACAATCATGTAGTTATTTATCGTTAGAGTTCATGCACACGCGGAAGGTTTCACTTAGATTCTTCTTATTCTCTTAGTTGTTGCCTCCATTATTTATTGTTGGGAAGCCTGTATTTAGTGTTCAAGGAGAAGGCAGCGCTATCGGATATGTTTTTGGATAAACATATGACTACAAGTCAGAATTTGTTATACACATGCCATAGAAGATTTCATTGTATCAAGCAAAGAAACTTCAAATGTGCATGTCACATATTTTTGGATACCCATTACTGAATTCCCGCACTATAGTTAACCTTTTATGTTCTTGCATTAGATTTTTTAGTAGTATTTAGAATGTGATGGAAGGTGGAGATCACTACCACCATTAACGAGGGCATAAAGGAATAGAAGATGCAATGCATGTGGGGTATTGTGTTGAAATAAAGGATGGATGCAAGTGCGTATTGGCGACAATGGATGGGACATGGTAGGTTTTCTTCTCCCGTTGCAACACATGGGGAACTTCAAATGTGCATGTCACTTATTTTTGGATACCCACTACTGAATTTCCCCCACAATAGTTAACCTCTCATGTTCTTGCATAAAATTATATTTAGCAGGATTAAGAATATGACGCAAGGTGGACATCACCGCCATTGTCGATGAGGGTAGAAAGGAATATAAAAAGCAATACATCTGGGGTAATGTGTTGAAATAAAGGATGAAGACAAGCATTTATTGGCAAGGAGGGATGGGTTCTGATATGTTTTGTTCTCCCATTGCAACGGATGGGCATTTTTGCTAGTTTATTCCTAAACTTGCAAAATACGTGTAACTGGTGTCATAACTTGTCTAACTGCGCAAAGTGTTTGCGCAAAAAAACCTCCTACACTGAAATATTGGAACAACACACGGGGTTCCCACTTGTCATTAATCAAATTTGGACCTAAAACTAACAACTCAGAAAGACGAGATTTGAATTGACAACCTGGTCTACAATGCGTATGTCGATAGCGTGAAACAGCAATAGTTGTTGGCTTTGTCGCATAAGTTGATTTTATACAGTATTACGTTGAGCGGAGTAGAGGGAGTGGCTCATCAACACATGCATGAACGTTGACTCACTTACTAGTGGGTCCCATGTCTGCGATCTCTCTCTCCTCTCCATCTAGTACAACCTTTAGACGCACGGGCGAACACGAAGAGCGGCGCGAGCTTGCCGTGTTGTTATTATAACTAAAAAATTCTTGGAAAATAGATGAATCGCCTAGAACAAGAGACGTTGTGGCTGGTCGAGACAGAGCTAAACACACCTATCCTCCGTGCCATGTTAGCATGAGAAGCTGTCTGGCTTGTGCGGTGTTTTCGATCGACTGGCTGAGTCCCGAGTTCGAACCATAGGTAGTACGTCTGATACTTTTTGCATGCATATTTTTCCTCTGTGCCAAGACGTGGCACACCCTACCGCGTGGTTTCTGGGTCCTCCAGGGTGGTCCACACATATTTTCTTCCTTGCTGAGACATAGGACACCCTACAACGTGGTTTTTGGGTCCTCCTTGGTCGTAGCGCCGAATCAAGTAAATGAGTTGTCAAATCACAAAAGCCCACCTTTCCCGTCAAGTACATCAGTGAAGCACCTTGGCTAGCTAGTTGGGCTAGTGTGACCATTTAGCTAGGCCACCACCACATTTGTTTTTCCACCCTTTTTTCTCTCTCATTGATGGTAGGTAAATTTAAATATCTACCCTGAGTTGCTTTGGTCTTCGGTTGCGGCAGGCGTGACAGGATTTTTATTTTTTAGACAAGAGCACGCGCGGTAGCAATTAATCATGATGACTCGCCTGTAAAACCCACTGACCCCTGATGTGAAAAGTCATCGACTCGGGTTTTCCCATGGTGAAAACCAAAAGATTCACCCCGTTCCTCAGCTGGATCCCTCCGCCTTCCCGTTGATTACATTGCGATTCAGCCGTTTCGCCCCCTTTCCTTCCTCTCCCCATTGCTTCTACCTGGTTCCATGGTGGCGCACCAGATCACAGAGTCTGAGGCGAGTCGCCTGACAGAGGAGCTCCAGGCCAAGGATGCAGATCTCAGGGCCATGGATGTGGAGCCCCGTGAGCTCAAGAGGAGAGAAGTGCCATGCCCCTCCTTTATGTGCGAGATTTCACGGAGCTTCAAAAGCGGCAAGAGTCATGGTTGATCCATCGGCGACGTCATTACAGAAAGTGATAGATACTATAGGCGGTCACACAAGCTGGCTGGAGCGCGAGCGGGCCGATCATGGCGAGGTCCAGGATCGCCTGATATGTCTCCAACGTATCTATAATTTTTGATTGTTCCATGCTATTATATTATCTATTTTGGATGTTTAATGGGCTTTAATATGCTCTTTTATATTATTTTGGGACTAACCTATTAATCGGAGGCCAGTGTCAGTTTCTATTTTTTGGCCTATTTTAGAGTTTCACAGAAAAAGGAATATCAATGGAATCCAAACGGAATGAAACCTTCGCGATGATCTTTCTTGGACCGGAAGCAATCCAAAAGACTTGGAGTTGAAGTCTGGAACTCTGCGAGGCGGCCACGAGGCAGGAGGGCGCGCCTAGGGGGGTAGGCGCGCCCCCACCCTTGTGAGCCCCTCGTAGCTCCACCGACATACTTCTTCCGCCTATATATAGTCTTATACCGTAGAAAAATCGCAGAGAGCCAGGAAACCACTTTTCCACTGCCGCAACCTTCTGTACCCGTGAGATCCCATCTTGGGGCCTCTTCCGGCGATCTGCCGGAGGGGGAATCGATCACGGAGGGATTCTACATCAATACCATAGCCTCTCCAATGAAGCGTGAGTAGATTACCACAGACCTTTGGGTCCATAGTTATTAGCTAGATGGCTTCTTCTCTCTCTTTGATTCTCAATACAAAGTTCTCCTTCATGTTCTTGGAGATCTATTCGATGTAATACTCTTTTGCGCTGTGTTTGTCAAGATCCGATGAATTGTGGATTTATGAACAAGATTATCTATGAATATTATTTGGTTCTTCTCTGAATTCTTATATGCATGATTTGATATCTTTGCAAGTCTCTTCGAATTATCGGTTTAGTTTGGCCAACTAGATTGATCTTTCTTGCAATGGGAGAAGTGCTTAGCTTTGGATTCAATCTTGCGGTGTCCTTTCCTAGTGACAGTAGGGGCATCAAGGCACGTATTGTATTGTTGCCATCCAGGATAAAAAAGATGGGGTTTATATCATATTGCTTGAGTTTAACCCTCTACATCATGTCATCTTGCTTAATGCGTTACTCTGTTCTTATGAACTTAATACTCTAGATGCATGCTGGATAGCAGTCGATGTATGGAGTAATAGTAGTAGATGCAGAATCATTTCGGTCTACTTGACACGGACGTGATGCATATATTCATGATCATTGCCTTAGATATCTTCAAAATTATGCGCTTTTCTGTCAATTGCTCGGTAGTAATTTGTTCACCCACCGTAATACATGCTATCTTGAGAGAAGCCACTAGTGAAACCTATGCCCCATGGGTCTCTTTCTTATTATATTGCATTTCTTTTATTTACATCGCATCTCGTTTACTATTTTGCAATCTTTACTTTCCAATCTATACAACAAAAATACCAAAAATATTTACTTTATTATCATTATCAAATCTCACTTTTGCGAGTGACCATGAAGGGATTGATAACCCCTTTATCGCATTGGTTGCAAGGTTCTTCATTGTTTGTGCAGGTACTAAGTGACTTGTGTGTTGTCTCCTACTGGATTGATACCTTGGTTCTCAAAACTGAGGCAAATACTTATGCTACTTTGCTGCATCACCCATTCCTCTTCAAGGGGAAACCAACGCATGCTCAAGAGATAGCAAGAAGGATTTCTGGCACCGTTGCCTGGGAGATCTACGCCAAGTCAAGACATACGAAGTACCCATCATAAACTCTTCTCGCTCGCATTACATTATTTGCCATTCACCTCTCATTTTCCTCTCCCCCACTTCTAAAACGATTTTCGAAAACCTATGCCTTTTCTTTGCCCTCTTTCGTTCGTCTCTTTTCGCTTGCTTCTTGTGTGCTTGTGTGTTGGATTGATTGGTTGTCACGATAGCTCGAGATAATACTAAATTGTGTGACTTTCCCAATATCAACAACAATGATTTTATTAGCACCGGTTTGCTCCTACTACCGATGCCGAATCTTGGGAAATTAATACCGCATTGTTGAATCTTGTTATGAAAGATCAATTTTCTGGCCTTCCTAGTGAAGATGCCGCTACCCATCTAACCAACTTTGTCGATTTGTGTGATATGCAAAAGAAGAAAGATGTGGATAATGATATTGTTAAATTGTAGCTATTTCCATTTTTGCTTAGAGATCGTGCTAAAACTTGGTTCTCTTCTTTGCATAAAAATAGTATTGATTCATGGAATAGGTGCAAAGATGCTTTTATCTCTAAGTATTTTCCTCTCGCTAAGATCATCTCTCTTAGGAACGATATTATGAATTTTAAGCAACTTGATCATGAGCATGTTGCACAAGCTTGGGATTATACAAAATTTGATCATGATCATGAGCACGTAATTGCCCTACACATGGTTTGAATTTGTGGATGATTATACAAACTTTTTATGTTAGATTGAATTTTGCTTCTAGAAATCTTGTAGATTCAGCCGCATGAGGCACTTTTATGGAAATCACTTTAGGAGAAGCTACTAAAATCCTAGACAATATTATGTTTAATTATTCTCAATGGCACACCGAAAGATCCACTAATAAAAAATTCATGCGATTGAAGAGATTAATGTTTTGAGTGGAAAGATGGATGAACTGATGAAATTGTTTGCTAATAAAAGTGTTTCTTCTGATCCTAATGATATGCCTTTGTTCACTTTGATTGAGAATAATAATGAATCTATGGATGTGAATTTTGTTGATAGGAACAATTTTGGTGACAACGCATATCGAGGAAATTTTAATTCTAGGCCATTTCCTAGTAATCCCTCTAATAATTATGGTAATTCCTACAACAACTCTTATGGAAATTTTAATAAGATGCCGTCTGATTTTGAGATTGGTGTTAACGAATTTATGAGTTTGCAAAAGAATTTCAATGCTTTGGTTGAAGAAAAATTGCTTAAGATTGATGAGTTGGCTAGGAAAGCGGATAAAATTTCTCTTGATGTTGATTCTTTGAAACTTAGATCTATTCCACCTAAGTATGACATCAATGAGTCTCTCAAAGCCATGAGAATTCTCATTGATGAGTGCAAATAAAGAACCGCTAGGATGGGTGCAAAAAAGGATTGCTTTGTGAAAGCGTTTACTTCTATTTTTCATGATAATAATGATGAAGATCTAAAGGTGATTGATGTGACTCCTATTAAATATTTGTTTTCGAATATGAATCTTGATAAATATGGGACTGGAGATGAGTCAACATTAGTTAAAAGGCATCCCAATGATTCGAAGTATTTAGATCCTGATGCAAAAATTAATAAAAGTGGGATTGAAGAGGTCAAAACTTTACATAGCAATGAAACAACTATTTTGGATTTCGAGGAATTTAATTATGATAATTGCTCTTTGATAGATTGCATTTCCTTGTTGCAATCCGTTATAAATTCTTCTCATGCTTATAGCCAAAATAAAGCTTTTACTAAACATATCGTTGATGCTTTAATGCAATCCTATAAAGAAAAGCTTGAACTAGAAGTTTATATCCCTAGAAAACTTTATGATGAGTAGGAACCTACTATTAAAATTAAGATTAAAGATTATTAATGCTATGCTTTGTGTGATTTGGGTACTAGCGTTTCCATGATTCCAAAAATTTATGTGATGTGCTAGGTTTCCGTGAATTTGATGATTGTTCTTTAAATTTGCATCTTGCGGGAGGATTAATGATGTTCTTATTGTTGCAAATAGGAATTATGTGCCCATAGATTTCATTGTTCTTGATATAGATTGCAATCCTACATGTCCTATTATTCTTGGTAGACCTTTCCTTAGAACGATTGGTGCAATTATTGACATGAAAGAAGGAAATATTAGATTCCAGTTTCCATTAAGGAAAGGCATGGAACACTTTCCTAGGAAGAAAATTAAATTACCTTATGAATCTATTATGAGAGCCACTTATGGATTGCATACCAAAGATGAAAATACCTAGATCTATTCTTGTTTTTATGCCTAGTAGGGGCGTTAAACGATAGTGCTTGTTATGAGGCAACCCAATTTTATTTTTGTTCTTTGCTCTTTGTTCCTGTTTAGTAATAAATAATTCATCTATCTTCTATTATGATTGTGTTTTTTATGTTTTAATTAGTGTTTGTGCCAAGTAAAGACTTTAGGTTATTCTTGGGTGATTGTTGTTTTATCTTGCTGATAAAAACAGAAAGTGTGCGCTGATGAAAATAATTTTCATTTTTTACCAGAGAGCAATAAAATACCAATTCTAGCTGCAGTAGATCAATATACTTTATCCTAGTCATCCTATTTTTTCAGAATTATTGGAGTTACAGAAGTATTCGAAACCTCCAGATTGCTACAGACTGTTTTGTTTTTGATAGCTTCTGTTTTTCGCGTGTTGTTTGCCTATTTTGATGAATCTATGAGTAGAATCGGGGGGTATGAACCATAGTGTAACGCCCTCGATGCGGCTATATCTCCCACGTGTCGAAGCACGACTTAGAGGCATAACCGCATTGAAAGCAATGTCGCAAGTGAGGTAATCTTCACACAACCCATGTAATACATAAGGGAAAGAGATACATAGTTGGCTTACACTCGCCACTTCACACAATTACATGAATAAAGCATTACATCATCCAGATACAATCAAGGTCCGACTACGGAACCAAAATAAAAGAAGAACCCCAAATGCGACAAAGGTCCCCGATCGACCCCAACTGGGCTCCACTACTAATCAACTAGAATGAAACAACACAAAGGGCAAGATCTTCATCGAGCTCCTCCTTGAGCTTGGTTGCGTCACCTGCTCGGTAACATAGGCACCTGCAAACTGGTTTTGGAAGTATCTGTGAGCCACGGGGACTCAGCAATCTCGCACCCGCGAGATCAAGACTATTTAAGCTTATAGGAAGGATGGAGTAATGAGGTGGAGCTGCAGCAAGCGACTAGCATATATGGTGGCTACAATCGCAAAAGAGAGCGAGAAGAGAGGGCAAAGCACGGTCGATAAAAGTATGATCAAGAAGTGATCCTATAGCAACCTACGTCAAGCATAACTCCAACACCGTGTTCACTTCCCGGACTCCGCCGGAAAGAGACCATCACGGTTACACACACGGTTGATGTGTTTTAATTAAGGTCAACTTCGGGTTTTCTACAACCGGACGTTAACAAATTCCCATCTGCCCATAACCGCGGGCACGGCTTTCAAAAGTTCAAATCCCTGCAGGGGTGTCCCAACTTAGCCCATGACAAGCTCTCACGGTCAACGAAGGAATAGACCTCCACCCGAGACGTTCCGATCAGACTCGGTATCCCGGTACAACAAGACATTTCGACAGGGTAAAACTAAACCAGCAACACCGCCCGAATGTGCCGACAAATCCCGATAGGAGCTGCACATATCTCTTTCTCAGGGCACACTCAGATAGGTCAAGCTATGAGTAAAACCAACCCTCAAGTTTCCCCGAGGTGGCCCCGCAGGCTGCCCAGTTCGGACCAACACTCAGAGGAGCACTGGCCCGGGGGGGTTAGAATAAAGATGACCCTTGAGTCTGCAGAACCCAAGGGAAGGTGGTAGGTTGTTAGTGCAAATGGTAAAACCAATGTTGGGCATTGCTGGAGGAGCTTTACTTAAGGCGAACTGTCAAGGGGTTCCCATTATAGCCCAACCGTGTAAGGAACGCAAAATCCGGGAACATAACACCGATATGGCGGAAACTAGGGCGGCAAGAGTGGAACAAAACACCAGGCATAAGGCCGAGCCTTCCACCCTTTACCAAGTATATAGATGCATTAATTAAATAAGATATATTGTGATATCCCAACAAGTAAACATGTTCCAACAAGGAACAACATCTCCATGTTCCAACAAGGAACAAACTTCAATCTTCACCTGCAACTAACAACGCTATAAGAGGGGCTGAGCAAAGCGGTAACATAGCCAATCAACGGTTTGCTAGGACATGGTGGGTTAGAGGTTTGACATGGCAATTTGGGAGGCTGACAAGCAAATGGTAGGCATCGTAGCATTGGCATGGCAAAAGAGCGAGCAAACTAGCATAGCAAAGATAGTAGTGATTTCGAGGGTATGATCATCTTGCCTGAGATCCCGCAAGGAAGAAGAACGAGTCCATGAAGAAGACAAACGGTCGTAGACGAACAAATCCTCACAACTCCGGAACAAAACCGAAGCTAACGAGAGAAGCAACCCGGAAAGAAACAAACAACATAGTAAACACACAAGCATAAACAAGTCATGATGCACAAACAAGTATGATGCATGTCCGGTTTAATGAGGCATGGCATGGCAAAGTACAACAAACAATACTACAAGTTAAGTGGAGCTCAATATGCAACGAGGTGCATGTTGACGGAACACCACATCAATTATTTAGTTATCTCTCGTTTAAGCTACCCAACAATATTAACTGTTGTTAAACATGGCAAGAGGTGAAGCATAATATAAACTATACCATCTAAACAATTTAAATGGGGCCGGATATAAAAACAACAAATCCGGTAAATCCCCATATGCATTTAGCAATTTGATGCAACAACAAGTTTAAACATTTTAATTGTTTTTATCATGATGCGGATGACATATGCAAGTTTTATGCAATTTTATGAAAATGTTGACATGAGCATGTTATGAAGCATTTGTCGCCATGGCGGAAGGAAAAAGGTGCCACGGCGGTGTAACAAAAATGGTGCCACGGCAACATATCCGAAAATGATGCCACGACAACATATCCGAAAATGATGCCACAGCAACATATCCGAAAATGATGCCACGGCAACATATCGGTTCCGGTAGCTCACGGAGATACCGGTGCAAAAGGAGGCGTGCAGATGCGTGCATGGATGGTGAGGTGATCCCGGATTCCGGGTGTCCCACATAATGGTGGCATGGCTTACGGCGAACGTGCAAGGAACAATTCGGACACGGTGCAAACATACGGTTCATCTCATACATGCAAGGGCATCTCATCGCGGTCGTCGTCTCGGGGTTATACCTTGAAGCGTGCATTCGGGGCGGAACACGTTTCGTAGAGGAAGTAGTCGTTCACGGGCCGTAGTGGAGGTAGTCGTTCGCGGCGTCGGTAGAGGTACATCTCGTAGTGGAAGTAGGTGTTCATGATCCGTAGATGTTCGGGGTCCACGGGGTCTTCGAGGGTCGACGGTAGTTGTACACGGGTCCTCGTCTTCATGGTACTTGGCGTCCTCTCAGCCTTGACAGTGAAGAAACGGAACGCGATGGTCGTGGTACTTGGCGAATCCATGTAGTCGAACATGGGTTGTAGTGGTACTTGACGCTCGTAGACATCCAGGGTCATCGGTAGAGGTACTCGTCGTCCACGAAACTAGCAGTGGAGCAGACATGCCTCAGGTCTTGGTCGTCAACGAAGGGAGGCGGGCGGCAAAGCAGCAACAACGCGCGTGCAGGAAGGCGGATGCCATGTACAAGCGAGCGGCGGGGCTCCCGGTCGGAGTTGGTAGGGACGCACGAGGCGGTGATGAAGATGAGGTTGCAGGGAGTGCTGTTGGAGGTGGATGCAGAGGGTCGCCGGGCGGCGGAGGACGACGGATGCGGGCGAGGTGCTCGAGGAGCTCCTCTCCTCGAGCGCTCGGGCGACGGGGACTGATGGCGCCGGTGGAGATGCAGGCAGGCAGGCAGCGCAGCTGCACAGGGCTCCGGCGACGCGGAGGCTGGGCACAGGACTTGGCGAGGCGGAGGGCAGCAGAGAAGGCCCGGCGATGCAGGGCGGCGGCCTGCTGGCTTGAGTGGCACGCGGCCATGGCAAGGAGGCGAGGTAGAGGAGGGGCTCCAGAGGCGGCGAGGAGGAGGTCGGGCGCGGTAGCGGGGCGATGGGGATGGACGGAGGAGATGGGCTCGCCGGCCAGAACGACGGCACGGCAGCAGAGGAATGGGTGGCCGGAGGCGCGGTCGGTCGCCGGGCAGTGGAGCGCGGGAGGAAAAGAGAGGCCATGGATCGGGCGTGAGGAGCTGTGGAGGAGGCGCTCGGGCGGCGATGGAGGGCACGAGCGAGGGAGAGGGAGAGATCGAGAGGAGGGAGGCGAGAGGATCGGGAACGGGCGCAGGAGAGGGCGATGGGGTCGAGCGCGTCCTCTGGCGCGGGCGATGCGGGTGCCTGGCGGCGCTCCAAGGGAGCGAGAGGGAGAGATGAGATGCGGGCTAGGGTTAGGAGGGGGTTAGGTGGGCTGGACTGCGGATGGGCCTAAGAGGCCGGCTAGGTTACAGGCTGCTGGGCTTCTTCTCTCTCTCTCTCTCTCTCTAAAGAAAATAAAAACAAAACAGAGATAGGAAAGAAAAGAAAGAGGGGTTAGGGGAAGAAGTAGGACATGGGGATAATTTTTCCGGACTCGCAAAAATGAGTTTGTTCCGAGAAAAATAGAAAGGGGCATGATTGAAAGATTTAAATTCAAACTCATTTGAAATTCAAATGGGTTTGAACTAGGACTTGATGAAAGGAAGGTCCAAAAATGTTCGGATTTTTGGTGGAGCTCCGGAAAATGATGAAATAAATTATTGGACAACGTTTGAGGTCAAAGGCATGGGGAATTATTTTGCAAGTGTGTTTTGGTGATTTCCGAAATAAATAAATATTTAATATAGCTCCCTAATATTGGAGGATAAGTTATAAAGAGAAGTCACCATGTGAGTTCCCTCGGTTTAAATGGATCGAAAAATCCATACAATTTATTTGGAAGAGTTGCAAAAGATTTAAGAGATGACTGCATGATGACATGATGCAATGCAAAAATAAATAGAGCAAGCACAAATAAAAAAACACACGGAGGAACTCGGAATAGCTGGAAGTCTTCTGGAGCTTCGGTCTCGGGGCGTTACAACACTCCACCACTACGAGAGGATCTCGTCCCGAGATCTAGGATGGCACCGGAGAGAAACGGAAGAGGAAGAGAAGAGGTAAAACTAAGTTGCTTCTTCGACAAAAGAGTGAAACCAAAGAACCTTGAGAGGTTGAACAAATTGAAAGAAAGAATACAAAGGAGATGAACGAGATTGCAAACAATCCGTTAGAAAGAGGAACAAGGAACATTACGACAACTTGAAGGTTGCAAAGACATGGATCAAGAGTTTAATGGACAAGATAGAATTCGAAACCACTCCGGTTAAAACAAGATGAGAGGGGAAGAATTCGGGCAGTACTCCGGTTGAACATGGAAGGAATAGAACATGAACTTGAGAAGATGGGATGTTACTTGATGAAATCAACAACACACTGCCTCTGGAACTATTGAAAGAATGGCACAATGGGTAAGAAGGATTTCAGACAGCTCTCCAGTTGAGGAAGGAGGGAAAACTTGATAAGATTAGAGAACTCGAATGAAAACACGACACTCCGGTTAAATGGATAAGCAAGAAAAGAACACGATCCTCACGAATCGAGATGGTGAGTGAAAAGAGCAACGTCACAATGCCTCCGAAAGAAATAATAGAAGATATGTCATTGGAATAACAGAATGGAGAAGAAAATGCCAACTTCTGCCACAAATGAGTTTGGAAAGCATCCTTGCAAAGAAGAATTGAACGGAGTTGTTGGAAAATCAACAACGAAAAGCACAAGCTTGTAGTGGGCTTATGGAAAACATCTCAAAATTATGAGGTGACAACCGGCCACTAACGGAAACAATTGCTTGCTTGAGATCAACGAAGAGATGAAAACTTCTTTCACCAAGATGATAAAGAGATAACTTGGATCATTGGCAAGCACCACAAATAGCAACATTCCAATGGAAGGCTTTTTGGTGAAATATGACACAAGATAACTCCAACAACGAGGTTGATGGATTTAAAAAAATAACTCATTCTTAACAACATGTGAATCATGGAACATGAACTCAAATTATCAAGAATGACATAATACCACCTCCAAAATATGGTAGAAAGAATTGCACTCAGGATTACCATATGAAGAAAGCTTGAGTTTCTTAGAAAAGAATCTTGATGAACACTTCAAGAAGAAATTAAATCCTTTATGAACCAACATGTAGAACCTTCCCAAAGAACTCCGTTAAACAAAACAATGCTCAAACGGAAGGCAAGAGAAGATGGAAACACAAGGTGAAGACTTACAATGATTTAAATGAATCTCCGTGATAATTAGAGCTTGGAATTCCGGGGAAAAGAGAAGATGAAACAAATGAAACCGAGAATTTGAAGGGCCTCCGGAATAAAGAATTAATCACTTGGATGAACAAGAATAAGAATTATGTTATGCTTATCCTTCACCAATTAAATTGACGACAATCAACGGATTTGGCATACTACTTATTCTCGTAGAAAGGATTAAGATAGATATTGCGCAAACTTGAGAAAGTCTTCGACGATCCACCGGTAGAATTTACAAAGTACGAATGCAGAGTGGAAACACGAATCTTCGAGATATCTTGAGCACTCCGGAATAACAAATAGCGAGAAGTAGAATGATAATGAGGTGCACCGGTATGAGAAGACATTGAAATGAGGAAAAAGGTATGATCAACAAAACTTGACTTGAATCCACCGGAGAAGAGAAAGGAATGAGGAATGACGAACTAGTAGAACATCTTCTTCGGAACCACCGGGTAAGAACATTGACGGAAAAGAATGGAGAAACTTCCCATCAATAAAATGGATACTAGAAGAAGAAATCTTAGTCCTTGAAGAAAACAAAAGGGAGGGAGAGGGAAAAACAAAGGCAACTTGGAGACGGATGAAACAAACACCGTTGAGAAGAAGGGATAAATGATCTTGCAAATGTTGACGTGAACGGATCCACTTGAGGAGAGACACACC
Source organism: Triticum dicoccoides (assembly GCF_002162155.2). Classification (NCBI taxonomy): domain Eukaryota; kingdom Viridiplantae; phylum Streptophyta; class Magnoliopsida; order Poales; family Poaceae; genus Triticum; species Triticum dicoccoides. The sequence goes on along the minus strand of NC_041380.1, from coordinate 239,185,093 downwards.
GGTTAAAAAAAGGATTGACAAGACAGACTCGATGATCAAGAAGGATTAGTATTCACATAGGAATATGAGAACACCATTTGGAAAAAGTATGGAATCAACATTTGACTTCGAAGCAACTCGAATACCACAACTCAAAACAAAACAAAGGATTGGCTTGCAAAATAAGCCAGAACAAACATATGATAGAGATTTCGTCCGAAGTTTTCGTGGTGGGGCCTACACGGGCTCGATCGTACAGCACCATCATGTACAAGGCAGTGCACATGACATACGAAGCATCCCCGAGTCGGCATAGCCAAGGACTCTTTAAGACACAACGAGACCACTGTAAAACCAACCGTGAATAGGCGGACCACTAGACGTCGAACCCCAATTTCATATCATACATCCGTCGGAAAGATATCCTAAGAGCTACTTGAATTAACACCTATGAAACTCCCGAAATTTTCCGGTTATGCAATCAGGTGTTGGGGATACAGGGGAAGCATAATATCTCACCCAAAACTAACAAATCCTACATCCAGCTGTATCCATCCTTCAACACATAACCAAGAAACCTTCGGAAATCATCTACCTCAACCTTCGAAAAGCATCCGTTATACAAGTCATGGCAATACTCCCGTACTCACCTCAGTACTGGGTTATCGGGGTTATCTCACCAACGAACTGCATAAAAGAGATTTTCGATGTCGGCCTACTAAACTCAGGTATTCCAGAACTGCAACGATAAGATTATGACAACAACACCTCAGAGCTCAACTCCCCGGGACACTTCCACTAAACCCCTGACAGGAGGCACCAAGACAATGTTCTCATCATAAAACCATCGGAACGATTCCAAGATACCCGCGTGATCCTAAAAAAAAAATTTAGTGAAATTTGAGAAGAGAAGAGTCAAAACTCTACGTCAGGATGCCTTACCAGAGCGATGAAGAGACTGGGGAGTAAAAAGAATTCCTAACTCTCCGATATATATAATCCTAAATGACTCAAAACATTTTTTTCTAGACACAACTCGGCCGCTAAAAACGATCAAGCAGTGGGGCTCCTAAGGTCGGGGAAGGCTCTGATTACCAACTTGTAACGCCCTCGATGCGGCTATATCTCCCACGTGTCGAAGCACGACTTAGAGGCATAACCGCATTGAAAGCAATGTCACAAGTGAGGTAATCTCCACACAACCCATGTAATACATAAGGGAAAGAGATACATAGTTGGCTTACAATCGCCACTTCACACAATTACATGAATAAAGCATTACATCATCCAGATACAATCAAGGTCCGACTACGGAACCAAAATAAAAGAAGAACCCCAAATGCGACAAAGGTCCCCGATCGACCCCAACTGGGCTCCACTACTGATCAACTAGAATGAAACAACACAAAGGGCAAGATCTTCATCGAGCTCCTCCTTGAGCTTGGTTGCGTCACCTGCTCGATAACATAGGCACCTGCAAACTGGTTTTGGAAGTATCTGTGAGCCACGGGGACTCAGCAATCTCGCACCCGCGAGATCAAGACTATTTAAGCTTATAGGAAGGATGGAGTAATGAGGTGGAGCTGCAGCAAGCGACTAGCATATATGGTGGCTACAATCGCAAAAGAGAGCGAGAAGAGAGGGCAAAGCACGGTCGATAAAAGTATGATCAAGAAGTGATCCTATAGAAACCTACGTCAAGCATAACTCCAACACCGTGTTCACTTCCCGGACTCCGCCAGAAAGAGACCATCACGGTTACACACACGGTTGATGTGTTTTAATTAAGGTCAACTTCGGGTTTTCTACAACCGGACGTTAACAAATTCCCATCTGCCCATAACCGCGGGCACGGCTTTCAAAAGTTCAAATCCCTGCAGGGGTGTCCCAACTTAGCCCATGACAAGCTCTCACGGTCAACGAAGGAATAGACCTCCACCCGAGACGTTCCGATCAGACTCGGTATCCCGGTACAACAAGACATTTCGACAGGGTAAAACTAAACCAGCAACACCGCCCGAATGTGCCGACAAATCCCGATAGGAGCTGCACATATCTCTTTCTCAGGGCACACTCAGATAGGTCAAGCTACGAGTAAAACCAACCCTCAAGTTTCCCCGAGGTGGCCCCGCAGGCTGCCCAGTTCGGACCAACACTCAGAGGAGCACTGGCCCGGGGGGGGGGTTAGAATAAAGATGACCCTTGAGTCTGCAGAACCCAAGGGAAGGTGGTAGGTTGTTAGTGCAAATGGTAAAACCAATGTTGGGCATTGCTGGAGGAGCTTTACTTAAGGCGAACTGTCAAGGGGTTCCCATTATAGCCCAACCGTGTAAGGAACGCAAAATCCGGGAACATAACACCGATATGACGGAAACTAGGGCGGCAAGAGTGGAACAAAACACCAGGCATAAGGCCGAGCCTTCCACCCTTTACCAAGTATATAGATGCATTAATTAAATAAGATATATATCCCAACAAGTAAACATGTTCCAACAAGGAACAACATCTCCATGTTCCAACAAGGAACAAACTTCAATCTTCACCTGCAACTAACAACGCTATAAGAGGGGCTGAGCAAAGCGGTAACATAGCCAATCAACGGTTTGCTAGGACATGGTGGGTTAGAGGTTTGACATGGCAATTTGGGAGGCTGACAAGCAAATGGTAGGCATCGTAGCATTGGCATGGCAAAAGAGCGAGCAAACTAGCATAGCAAAGATAGTAGTGATTTCGAGGGTATGATCATCTTGCCTGAGATCCCGCAAGGAAGAAGAACGAGTCCATGAAGAAGATAAACGGTCATAGACGAACAAATCCTCACAACTCCGGAACGAAACCGAAGCTAACGAGAGAAGCAACCCGGAAAGAAACAAACAACATAGTAAACACACAAGCATAAACAAGTCATGATGCACAAACAAGTATGATGCATGTCCGGTTTAATGAGGCATGGCATGGCAAAGTACAACAAACAATACTACAAGTTAAGTGGAGCTCAATATGCAACGAGGTGCATGTTGATGGAACACCACATCAATTATTTAGTTATCTCTCGTTTAAGCTACCCAACAATATTAACTGTTGTTAAACATGGCAAGAGGTGAAGCATAATATAAACTATACCATCTAAACAATTTAAATGGGGCCGGATATAAAAACAACAAATCTGGTAAATCCCCATATGCATTTAGCAATTTGATGCAACAACAAGTTTAAACATTTTAATTGTTGTTATCATGATGCGGATGACATATGCAAGTTTTATGCAATTTTATGAAAATGTTGACATGAGCATGTTATGAAGCATTTGTCGCCATGGCGGAAGGAAAAAGGTGCCACGGCGGTGAAACAAAAATGGTGCCACGGCAACATATCCGAAAATGATGCCACGGCAACATATCCGAAAATGATGCCACGGCAACATATCCGAAAATGATGCCACGGCAACATATCGGTTCCGGTAGCTCACGGAGATACCGGTGCAAAAGGAGGCGTGCGGATGCGTGCATGGATGGTGAGGTGATCCCGGATTCCGGGTGTCCCACATAATGGTGGCATGGCTTACGGCGAACGTGCAAGGAACAATTCGGACACGGTGCAAACATACGGTTCATCTCATACATGCAAGGGCATCTCATCGCGGTCGTCATCTCGGGGTTATACCTTGAAGCGTGCATTCGGGGCGGAACGCGTTTCGTAGAGGAAGTAGTCGTTCACGGGCCGTAGTGGAGGTAGTCGTTCGCGGCGTCGGTAGAGGTACATCTCGTAGTGGAAGTAGGTGTTCATGATCCGTAGATGTTCGGGGTCCACGGGGTCTTCGAGGGTCGATGGTAGTTGTACACGGGTCCTCGTCTTCACGGTACTTGGCGTCCTCTCAGCCTTGACAGTGAAGAAACGGAACGCGATGGTCGTGGTACTTGGCGAATCCATGTAGTCGAACATGGGTTGTAGTGGTACTTGACGCTCGTAGACATCCAGGGTCATCGGTAGAGGTACTCGTCGTCCACGAAACTAGCAGTGGAGCAGACATGCCTCAGGTCTTGGTCGTCAACGAAGGGAGGCGGGCGGCAAAGCAGCAACAACGCGCGTGCAGGAAGGCGGATGCCATGTACAAGCGAGCGGCGGGGCTCCCGGTCGGAGTCGGTAGGGACGCACGAGGCGGTGATGAAGATGAGGTCGCAGGGAGTGCTGTTGGAGGTGGATGCAGAGGGTCGCCGGGCGGCGGAGGACGACGGATGCGGGTGAGGTGCTCGAGGAGCTCCTCTCCTCGAGCGCTCGGGCGACGGGGACTGATGGCGCCGGTGGAGATGCAGGCAGGCAGGCAGCGCAGCTGCACAGGGCTCCGGCGACGCGGAGGCTGGGCACAGGACTTGGCGAGGCGGAGGGCAGCAGAGAAGGCCCGGCGATGCAGGGCGGCGGCCTGCTGGCTTGAGTGGCACGCGGCCATGGCAAGGAGGCGAGGTAGAGGAGGGGCTCCAGAGGCGGCGAGGAGGAGGTCGGGCGCGGTAGCGGGGCGATGGGGATGGACGGAGGAGATGGGCTCGCCGGCCAGAACGACGGCACGGCAGCAGAGGAATGGGTGGCCGGAGCCGCGGTCGGTCGCCGGGCAGTGGCGCGCGGGAGGAAAAGAGAGGCCATGGATCAGGCGTGAGGAGCTGTGGAGGAGGCGCTCGGGCGGCGATGGAGGGCACGAGCGAGGGAGAGGGAGAGATCGAGAGGAGGGAGGTGAGAGGATCGGGAACGGGCGCAGGAGAGGGCGATGGGGTCGAGCACGTCCTCTGGCGCGGGCGATGCGGGTGCCTGGCGGCGCTCCAAGGGAGCGAGAGGGAGAGATGAGATGTGGGCTAGGGTTAGGAGGGGGTTAGGTGGGCTGGACTGCGGATGGGCCTAAGAGGCCGGCTAGGTTACAGGCTGCTGGGCTTCTTCTCTCTCTCTCTCTAAAGAAAATAAAAACAAAACAGAGATAGGAAAGAAAAGAAAGAGGGGTTAGGGGAAGAAGTAGGACATGGGGATAATTTTTCCGGACTCGCAAAAATGAGTTTGCTCCGAGAAAAATAGAAAGGGGCATGATTGAAAGATTTAAATTCAAACTCATTTGAAATTCAAATGGGTTTGAACTAGGACTTGATGAAAGGAAGGTCCAAAAATGTTCGGATTTTTGGTGGAGCTCCGGAAAATGATGAAATAAATTATTGGACAACGTTTGAGGTCAAAGGCATGGGGAATTATTTTGCAAGTGTGTTTTGGTGATTTCCGAAATAAAGAAATATTTAATATAGCTCCCTAATATTGGAGGATAAGTTATAAAGAGAAGTCACCATGTGAGTTCCCTCGGTTTAAATGGATCGAAAAATCCATACAATTTATTTGGAAGAGTTGCAAAAGATTTAAGAGATGACTGCATGATGACATGATGCAATGCAAAAATAAATAGAGCAAGCACAAATAAAAAAACACACGGAGGAACTCGGAATAGCTGGAAGTCTTCTGGAGCGTCGGTCTCGGGGCGTTACACATAGATAAGTTGGAATACAATAGGTGTAACACCAATATAAATAAAGAATGAGTTCATTACAGTACCTTAAAGTGGTGGTTTATTTTCTTATACTAACGAAGCTCATGAGATCTCCTGTTGAAGTTTTGTTGTGAAGTTTTCAAGTTTTTGGGTAAAGATTTGATGGATTTTAGAATAAGGAGTGGCAGGATCCTAAGCTTGGGATTCCCAAGGCACCCCAAGGTAAAATTCAAGGACAACCAAAAGCCTAAGCTTGGGGATGCCACGGAAGGCATCCCCTCTTTCGTCTTTGTCTATCGGTAACTATACTTGAGGCTATATTTTTATTCACCACATGATATGTGTTTTGCTTGGAGCGTCTTGTATGATTTGAGTCTTCGCTTTTTAGTTTACCACAGTCAACCTTTCTGTACACACCTTTTGGGAGAGACACGCATGAATCAGAATTTATTAGAATGCTCTATGTTCTTCACTTATATCTTTTGAGCTAGATAATTTTGCTCTAGTGCTTCACTTATATCTTTTTAGAGCACGGTGATGGTTTTATTTTATAGAAATTATTGATCTCTCATGCTTCACTTATATTATTTTGAGAGTCTTTTAGGACATCATGGTAATTTCCTTTGGCTATAAAATTAGTCCTAATATGATGAGCATCCAAGATGGGTATAATAAAAACTTTCATATAAAGTGCATTAAATACTATGAGAAGCTTGATTCCTTATGATTGTTTTGAGATATGAAGATGGTAATATTAGAGTCATGCTAGTTGTGTAGTTGTGAATTTGAGAGATACTGTGTTAATGTTTGTGATTCCCGTAGCATGCACGTATGGTGAACCGTTATGTGATGAAGTCGGAGCATGATTTATTGTTTGATTGTCTTCCTTATGGATGGCAGGCGGGGACAAGCGATGGTCTTTTCCTACCAATCTATCCCCCTAGGAGCATGCGCGTAGTACTTCATTTCGATAACTAATAGATTTTTGTAATAATTATGTGAGTTCTTTATGACTAATGTTGAGTCCATGGATTAGACGCACTCTCACTCTTCCACTGTGCTAGCCTCTCTAGTACCGCGCAACTTTCGCCGGTACCATAAACCCACCATTTACCTTTCTCAAAACAGCCACCATACCTACCTATTATAGCATTTCCATAGCCATTCCGAGATATATTGCCATGCAACTTTCCACCGTTCTGTTTATTATGACACGCTCCATCATTGTCATATTGCCTTGCATGATCATGTAGTTGACATCGTATTTGTGGCAAAGCCACCGGTCATAATTTTTTGTACATGTCACTCATGATTCATTGCACATCCCGGTACACCATCGGAGGCATTCACATAGAGTCATATTTTGTTGTAAGTATTGAGTTGTAATTCTTGAGTTGTAAGTAAATAAAAGTGTGCTGATCTTCATTATTAGAGTATTGTCCTAGTGAGGAAAGGATGATGGAGACCATGATCCCCCCACAAGTCGGGATGAGACTCCGGACGAAAAAAAGAGAGAAAAAAGATTCCATAAAAAAGAGAAAAGGCCCAAATAAAAAATGAGAGAAAAAGAGAGAAGGGACAATGCTACTATCCTTTCTCCACACTTGTGCTTCAAAGTAGCACCATGATCTTCATGATAGAGAGTCTCCTATGTTGTCACTTTCGTACACTTGTGGGAATCTTTCATTATAGATCTTGGCTTGTATATTCCAATGATGGGCTTCCTCAAAATGCCCTGGGTCTTCGTGAGCAAGCGAGTTGGATGCACACACACTTAGTTTCTTTTTGAGCTTTCATACACTTATAGCTCTAGTGCATCCGTGTCATGGCAATCCCTACTCACTCACATTGATATCTATTGATGGGCATCTCCATAGCCATCGATACGCCTAGTTTATGTGAGACTATCTTCTCCTATTTGTCTTCTCCACAACCACCATTCTATTCCACCTATAGTGCTATGTCCATGGCTCACGCTCATGTATTGCGTGAAGATTGAAAAAGTTTGAGAACATCAAAAGTATGAAACAATTGCTTGGCTTCTCATTGGGGCTGTGCATGATTTAAATATTTTGTGTGATGAAGATAGAGCATCGTCGGACTATATGATTTTGTAGGGATAGCTTTCTTTGGCCATGTTATTTTGAGAAGACATGATTGCTTTATTAGTATGCTTGAAGTATTATTATTTTTATGTCAATATTAAACTTTTGTCATGAATCTTTGGGATCTAAACATTCATTCTAAAATAAAGAAAATTACATCAATAATTATGTTAGGTAGCATTCGACATCAAAAATTCTGTTTTTATCATTTACCTACTCGAGGACAAGCAGGAATTAAGCTTGGGGATGCTTGATATGTCTCCAACGTATCTATAATTTTTGATTGTTCCATGTTATTATATTATCTGTTTTGGATGTTTAATGGGGTTTAATATGCTCTTTTATATTATTTTGGGACTAACCAATTAACCGGAGGCCCAGTGTTAGTTTATGTTTTTTTGCCTATTTTAGAGTTTCGCAGAAAAGGAATACCAAACGGAATCCAAACAAATGAAACCTTCGCGATGATCCTTCTTGGACCGAAAGCAATCCAGAAGACTTGGAGTTGAAGTTTGGAACTCTGCGAGGCAGCCACGAGGCAGGAAGGCGCGCCCCCACCCTCGTGGCCCCCACGTAGCTCCACTGATGTACTGCTTCCGCCTATATATATACTCTTATACCCTAGAAACATCGCAGAGAGCCAGGAAACCACTTTTTCACCGCCGCAACCTTCTATACCCATGAGATCCCATCTTGGGGCCTCTTCCAGCAATCTGCCGAAGGGGGAATCAATCACGGAGGGCTTCTACATCAACACCATAGCCTCTCCGATTAAGCGTGAGTAGTTTACCACAGACCTTCGGGTCCATAGTTATTAGCTAGATGGGTTCTTCTCTCTCTTTGATTCTCAATACAAAGTCCTCCTCGATATTCTTGGAGATCTATTCAATGTAATACTCTTTTGCGGTGTGTTTGTCGAGATCCGATGAATTGTGGATTTATGAACAAGATTATCTATGAATATTATTTGGTTCTTCTCTGAATTCTTACATGCATGATTTGATATATTTGCAAGTCTCTTCGAACTATCGGTTTAGTTTGGCCTACTAGATTGATCTTGCTTGCAATGGGAGAAGTGCTTAGCTTTGGGTTCAATCTTGCGGTGTCCTTTCCCAGTGACAGTAGGGGCAGCAAGGCACGTATTGTATTGTTGCCATCGAGGATAAAAAGATGGGGTCTATATCATATTGCTTGAGTTTGTCCCTCTACATCATGTCATCTTGCTTAATGCGTTACTCTATTCTTATGAACTTAATACTCTAGATGCATGCTGGATAGCAGTCGATGTGTGGTGTAATAGTAGTAGATGCATAATCGTTTCGGTCTACTTGACATAGACGTGATGCCTATATTCATGATTATTGCCTTCTATATCTTCATAACTATGCGCTTTTCAATCAATTGCTCAGCAGTAATTTGTTCACCCACCGTAATACATGCTATCTTGAGAGAAGCCACTAGTTAAACCTATGGCCCCCGGGTCTCTTTCTTATTATATTGCATCTCTTTTATTTACATCGCATCTCGTTTACTATTTTGCAATCTTTACTTTCCAATCTATATAACAATATACCAAAAATATTTACTTTATTATCTTTATCACAGCTCACTTTTGCGAGTGACCGTGAAGGGATTGACAACCCCTTTATCGCATTGGTTGCAAGGTTCTTGATTGTTTGTGCTGGTACTAGGTGACTTGTGCATTATCTCCTACTGGATTGATACCTTGGTTCTCAAAACCAAGGGAAATACTTACGCTACTTTGTTGCATCACCCTTTCCTCTTCAAGGGAAAACCAACGCATGCCCAAGAGGTAGCATCGCATCAACCACATGCTGGTCCATGTTGCCACACACGTGTTTCGGCTACGCGATGCCTACCTTCATGCCAACGCGACCATGCCAGCCGTCGGTCTAAACCCGTTCGACCACCCCATCGTCTCGAACGAGCTGCAGGTTCCTAACTTGGTCTCTTTCTTCTCCTATATCTCCGAGTATTTGCTCCGTCTCCGCGTGGTGGTGGGGCGGAGCTAGACAAGGAGCGGGTGTAGGTGGCCATTTCCGTTGTCGGGCAAATACTCTCAGCGCTTCATCACCGGAATCCATTTGTGCATTTGGGCACTGTCTTTAACGAGCTGACTCCCGTTGACTGGGAGCAGGCTCTGCGGGTGGTGGCACCCTTCATCACCACTGTCATGCGCCTCGAGAAGCAAAGCGACTTCAGTGGTGTTTAGGCATCCTCTACATGGGCATGTCTCGATGTAACATGACCATTGGATCAAACTCAGACAGTGTAGATCAGTCACTGTAGCATAAAGCGTGCGGGTGTGTTTGGTTGCATTCTCATCTCAACATAGTTGTTCCCTCTTTATGCATGCTCATCTCAGCCCCCTATTCATGCATGCTCCTAGTGTATTTGTGTTAACCTAGTGTGGACTCCTGCACCCTTCATGAACTCTACGCAACACCCAAATTGGGTTGAGAATGGAACTTTTGCTCCCATGCACCCTTCATACACCCTAGGTAACATAGATGCATGCTTCATATTCATGTTCCATCGGGTATTGTAGCACCGTATTATCCGTCCACAATAGACCTAGTTCTGTTAACATTGATCTCACCATTCATTCTCGACCGGGCAATTGAAAAAGGGGTACTACACTAGCATAGTTGACATGCACACGAAATCATTTGTTATCATCATATCTTACTACACTAGCAACATGATTATAGTACTAATGTATGAACCACTGCACATGCCTAGTAGTAGGAGTACTAGTAGTGTAAGTTCAAGTGGCTGCCGTGTTTCACACTCCCCATTGTAAGACTGGAAATGCCTATTGTAATCATTTTTTAAGAAATAGTGGACACGCTGTACAGTGCGGATCCTCCTCGATGATCGTCGAGAACCTTGCTATTCACTTTCGCCCATGTGTGGGATAGCCTTGATACGTCCCCAACATATCTATAATTTTTTATTGTTCCATGTTGTTATCTTATCATTCTTGGATGTTTTATAATTATTTTATAGTCATTTTATATCATTTTTTGGTACTAACCTATTGACATAGTGCCAAGTGCCAGTTGCTGTTTTTTGCATGTTTTTAGAATGCAGGTAATTAATACCAAACGGATTCCAAACGTAGTGAAACTTTTGTGGATTTTTTGGACAACAAGACATCCAATGGGCCAGAGAAGCTCCTGGGGGGTGCTCCGAGGGGAGCACAACCCACCAGGGGGCGCCTGGAGGCCAAGGCGCGCCCTGGTGGGTTGTGCCCACCTCGGGTGCCCCCGGACCGCCTCTTTGTTCTATAAATACCCAAATATTCTAGAAACCCTAGGGGACTCGACGAAATATTCATCCAGCCGCCACAGAGTCCAGAACCACCAGATCCAATCTAGACACCATCTCGGATGGGGTTCACCACCTCCATTGGTGCCTCTCCGATGATGCATGAGTAGTTCTTTGTAGACCTTCTGGTCCGTAGTTAGTAGCTAGATGGTTTCATATCTCTCGTTTGATTCTCGATACAATGGTCTCTTGGAGATCCATATGATGTAACTCTTTTTGCGGTGTGTTTGTTGGGATCTGATGAACTTTGAGTTTATGATCAGTCATATCTTTTTATCCATGAAAGTTATTTGAGTTTCTTTGATCTCTTATATGGATGATTGCTTATAGCCTCGTATTTCTTCTCTGATATTTGGGTTTTGTTTGGCCAACTTGATCTATTTATCTTGCAATGGGAAGAGGTGCTTTGTAGTGGGTTCGATCTTATGGTGCTTGATCCCAGTGACAGAAGGGGAACCGATGCGTATACACTAGATCTTGTCTAAATCATGCCATCGTTCTTATTGCATTACTCCATTTCTCCATGAACTAAATACACTAGATGCATGTTGTATAGCGGTCGATGTGTGGAGTAATAGTAGTAGATGCAGGCAGGAGTCGGTCCAATAATCTTGGACATGATGCCTATATAATGATCATTGCCTGGATATCGTCATGATTATTTTAAGTTCTATCAATTGCCTAATAGTATTTTTTCCCACCGTTTGCTATTTTTCTCGAGAGAAGCCACTAGTGAAATCTACGACCCTCAGGTCTCTTTCTCATATTATTTGCCTTTGCGATATACTTTCCTTTGCTTTTATTTTCAGATCTATTAAACCCAAAAATACTTTGCTGTAATTTATTCTCATTTATTTTATTTAACATTCCCGTGATCCAATGAATCATATTTTTATCACGTCCTTTTGCTAATTTCTGGTGCCGTTACCCGAAAGGGATTGACAACCCCTTTAATACTTCGGGTTGCATGTATTTTTTATTTGTGTGTAGGTGCTGTTTATGTAGTGTTGCTTGGTTCTCCTACTGGTTCGATAACCTTGGTTTCATCACTAAGGGAAATACCTACCGTCGCTGTGCTACATCATTCTTCCTCTTTGGGGAAATACCGACGTAGCTTCAAGCCGCATCAAAAGGAATTTCTGGCGCCGTTGCCGGGGAGGATCTTTAACATCTACCAGGTTCCTAATCACAAATCTCATCTCCTCGCAATTTACATTATTTGCCATTTGCCTCTCATTTTCCTCTCCCCCACTTCACAGAAATTTTTTGTTTTATTCACCCTCCTTTTCGTTCACCATTTTCTTGCCGGATCTGTTTTTGTGTGCGTTCTTTTTTGTGTAGTCATGATGCCTCAAAGAAAATATTATGATGTTCCTTACCCCAATATTTTGCTTGAAATTGAGAAAAGTACTAAGGAATATATGACTACACAATTTGAGCATAATGAGTATTTTACCGAAGAACTCAAAGAGCACTCCGTTGTGCTAGATGCTATAACAAAACAACTTGATGATATTAGTAGAGAAGTTTGCAATCTCCAATCTAAGTATGATTTTTCTAAAAGTTTGCTAGGAAAAATATCCGATGCACAAGCTACCGTAGTAAATCAAATGGTAGCTAAACCAATGATACATGAAAAGGTGTCCCATCTTTCGATGAGATGATGGACATCGCTTTGGTGGAAGTCGACTTTGACGATCCGACTATGAACGTGCGAGGACGTCGCGCCTTAGCAATCGCTAAACCAACTCCGAGAGGTTATTCACAACGCCGGAGCATGATCAACCTGACCACGAAGGTCTATTTCCTGCAAGCAAAGGAAGAACATGCAAGAAACTAAGATTGCAATCTGGCTATTGCGAATATAAGATGAAATCTTTATTGATCAAGGTGGGGTTCTGAGGCGTCTTGGTCTGGTCGTTGAACACAAACGAAGTATGCGAAGTTGCAGCTATGGCGAAATTTTAATCTAAACAAAACCCAAGTCTAAAAGATGCCTTAAGGGTTGTATATATAGGGGAAAAGAGAGGGAGTTTTGTCCACCCTTGGTAAGGTGGGACTAAAACACCTCCTGAGTCGTTTTCCCTATAATACAGACTCTAAAAAATAGCCTATTGAGTAGTATTTTGAAATTACATGGGCCTGGCCCACAAATAAGGTGACGCAACACCAATAATAAGCTATGGACAAAATTTATGAAATACCATCTTGTATAATTCGTCCAGCTTCTTGTATGTCATCATGGTGGCTTCAAAGTACGGAAGTCTCCACCGAAAATAAAGTTCTTGTTCCCTTCGCGTGCACCTTCATCACAAAGCTTGATCATGCTCCAGTGTTCATTCCTCTTGTCCATACTCGATGCTTCAACTGTAAACAACACAATTGTAACTAAGTTAGGTAGCATCACATTCTCATGAACACTAGAAACATGACCAAGAAACAAAAGTACCTGATAATCCAACTTGTGTGCGCGAGGTCTAGTAGTTGACGCAATAGGTATAGCAGTAGGGGCTAGTGTAACTATGGTAGCCATGTCCTCATCATCCTCCCCTTCTTGAAAACAAAGTCGTCCTCGACGTTGTATAAACTAAAACGTGGCTAAGAAAAGAGACAAGGTGTACACATTGTATATGTATATGTCATCCATTTTTATTGATCGCAGTTGTGGCACATGTGACACATTTATACAAGAGTACTCTTTAAATGTCATGAAATATAAAGCCAAAATACTATCCCAAGAAGTCAAAGGCATGAAAATATTGGAACTCAGTTTGCAAATATAAGTGAAGCGCTTATTTGTAACAAAAGATCGGCAATGCTCATCATTAAACCATCCCAACCTTAAGGAACCATCACCAAGATTAGAGGTCATATCGAAATGATTAAACATTGGCCCAATTATTTTCAAATGTATTTGATCCAAATCTGATTTCTTCCCTGATTCACATGGTTCTTTTGCATCAATAGTTAATTCAATGAGCTCACTCAAAATTGTTTGATCACATGGCAAAGTCAAATCATCAACATAGTCCACTAAAATATCTGGTGTGATCAAAGTAGTAGGTAGCTCATCACATGGTGCATTCAAATTGACAAGGCATTCATCATACTCATGTGGAGGTGGATGATCAGTACCTTTGTCATTACCTCTTATGATCAACTCAGATGATGTAGGCACTCTTATGATCTTGTTCTCTTCGTGGGCAACACATTGTTGTATTTCCTGTTCAGCTTTGCAAGCAAGATGAAACAAATGGTCCATAGGATAACACTCTTCATGAATTAGTATCTCCTGAATATCATGGTTTAACCCTCCCCAAAATCTACCCATAATATCATCTTCAGTTTCCTTTAAAAAGGAGTGCAACAAGGTAGTTTTCAAATCATCATAATATTTTGGTACAGTGTCACTACCTTGTTTTAAATGTTGTAGTTTTTCAATCATGCCACGAGTATAATAAACATTGACGAATCTATCTCTCATGACAAGTTTTAAATCATCCCAAGTATTAGGTACATAATCAGGGTATAACCAACAATGTTCACTCCACCAAACAGTAGCAAAACCAGTGAACGTACCAACCACGAGCTTAACTTTTTGAAGTTCGGAAAAATTATGGGAAGAAAAAATAGCATTCATTTAGAACTCCCTTTCAATATAAAAATCAGGCATAAAACGACCATTAAAAGGTGGCATGGAAATAAGAACATGTTTGTGCGTATTCTTACGTCTTTGTACCTCTTGTGGTGGTGGTTGTATTTTCTGAGGTGATGACACGTATCCCACGATCGATGAAGCCCAACTGACTCTGGAACCTGCCATGATTAGTAGAAGCACGAAACAAAATCCAAGAATAATGTTCCTAGGAACTACTAGGATGTGGTGGTAAACTCACAGTAGAGCAAAAATCAAAGTCTTACAAGTTCTTAGCATGTAGCAGGTGGTGATCGGCAACCAGCAGTGTCAAATAACTCCAAAAGTTGGGTAAAGCGATTGCCAAGTGAATGTATGTATGCACGGTGTAGAAATATGTGGAGCTAGGTTGGCTTTATATGTGTGGAAAGAAAATGCTAGAACCACTTTAACTAATGCAAGCTAAAAATTCGCTCAAAGTGGCTGAGTGCTGGTTCTAGACTAGACCATGCTAGAGACGCGAGCCTAAGACACAAATGAGTTCTCCCAGTCAGAACAGCCAGACAAACAAGCACGTGTGCAAACACCTGGTGAAACTGCAATCAGTATTTTTATTGTGTTGAAAAGTGGATCTGAACTAACAAGGAAGAAACTAGCTGATGTGATCGACCAGATCCCACGTGCGGGAGATGTGTTTGTCATAGTACTTGCGCAGTACAACTCTTGTAAACAGTCAACAAGTCCTAAAGTATGCACTTCCTTTTTACTGCTTCTTTCTTCAGAAAATAGTTTTTAGGCAACTCTCCAAGAAAAATACTATAAGGATGTGTGCGTGGATGTGTACAAAAATTTGGAGCCTCTCTCTTCTTTGTCCAGTCAAATCAAACAACCAGCAAATCAAGCCAACGTACACTAGAATCAACCATTATTTAACTGGACACGTCTAGGGAGTGGTCGTTGGCTCCCTAGCAGTCCCGAGCGGCCTCTTAAATATGGTACATTTCTGTCCCCACCCAATCCCAAAGAGGAAAGAAAGGGAAAGGGCAGCCCCCCACTGCACAGAAAACACCAGGTCCTCAGCGCCTCATTCCAGTCCTAAACCCACGTGATTCTGCCCTCCTTCATTTCTCTTCCAACTTCCTGGTCTCACCAATCACGCAGCACGCACCAACCCATCTCCTACTGCTTCACCCACCATCTTCTTCCCTATGAAATAAGCAAGAAGGAACATGTCATGGGAGCCTTCCCTATCTCAGAAGTTGTCCTCGAAGTTCTGTCAAGGTGAAGACCAAGAAGTTCTGATCTACACAATTTTTGAGGTGAAAAAGAGAAGGAAAGAAGTGAGATGTACCAGGTTTCTATAGACCTTCAACTTAAAAAAGAGGAAGCAACATGACATGTTCCTCGTCTTCTTCTTCACCTTGAATTCAACTTCTCCAATCCTTCATGCTGACTACAATTGCTCCAAATATAGTTCACCCAAACTTGTGCATTAAACCCCCAAAACACACAAAGATGGAATTGCATATTGGGCAACTTTTGTTTTGGTTGCGGCCAACTATTTTGGGTAATCCAACCAAATTTTGTTTCATATTGTGCAACTCACACAAACACAAGAACCAAATGAACATCCTGCTATAAAAAAACAAGAAAACCTGACATATATAGGCCATGTGTTCTGGTTTGTTTCACCTGGTCTACTAGATATATATATATATATATATATAATGCAGTAATGTTTTAGTTCAAAGGAAAACAATGGCTAAAAAACTGAAAGAGACAAAGTAGCAGATTGCTTCTTGGTGATCACTTCTTACCTGCAATTTTTCTGTTAGAAGCTAATCCATCCAGCTCCTGGTTGGCAGACAAAAACAAAACAAAAAGAAGACATGTTACTTCTTGTAAGATTCTTGATGCATGAAAAACAAAACTTCATGAGAATACATGGGACCCCATGTTGTATGTCATCTTGGCCAAAATTGGAAGAATCCCCCAAAAAATGTATGTGGCGGCAAACCCGACAACATATTGGACCTAGATAGGTTTGTGCTGTGCAACTTATGGCTCCCTTCTATGCAACAATTGTGCAACTGACAGAAGTAGTTTGGATGTTTCTTACTTGAATAAAAGTACTTTCAGATTTGTGTCTATTGTGTGCAGATGGAATAGAACCTGTGTGAAAAGCTTGAAAACAGAGAAATGTAATATACCAAGAAAATATGCCCATCATGTGTGTTATTTGTGCAACTTGTGGGTGCATCTATGCAACTGAGAGAATTTACTTGGATGTTTAGTTTGATAAGAAAAAGTTCTACCAAAATTTGATTTGTTTGTTTCAAACCTATGATGATTTGTTTGTTTGTTCCCTCATCCACTACCTTTGAGAGAAAAAGGTATAAGCCTATGTGCAACTATTATGGGTTGTTGTGTGAGACTGGTACGTCTAGTTGTGCAACTACCAAAACAGACATGTGCAAGTCAAATGGGAGATGTATTAAAAAACAAAAGAAAGAGCAAAAAGGTCTACTCACTTGTAGCTTGACAATCATACGATATGCCTTCAAGCCCATCTTAATGATTGGCGATTAGATTGCAATCCCATGCCTTTGGTTGGATGGGGAAAATTACTTACATGCATGTCTAACTAAAATAATAAAGACAAGAAACTTGTTAGGTCTGTCTAATTGAAATAGTGAATTTTAAAAGATGACAACCACTATCAGGTTCATGTGGAACTATGCCTTATATGGATGCCAACTACTATAAGGTTCATGTGCAACTACGAATTGTAGAGGTGCCAACTTAAATCAGTTTCGTGTATGAAAGAAACTTGCATGATATATGGAGCCGACTACTATGAGGTTCGTGTGCAACTACAACTGCTAGAGATGCCAACAAAAAATGTGACTTACAAAAAAACAAGATAATTAAATTGTCAACTAAGTATGGCCGTATTATCTAACCTCCTCATGCTCATATCAACTAGGGATACAACAATGGCCAACTAGTACTAAAAAATGACCAAATTGGATAAACCGCAGGAATTGAAATTGGATGCCATGCATCTCTCTTACAGATGCCCTGCTATTTCAAGCATTAGTTATGCAAGCCTACTACTGATAAAAAATCATGTACAAAAAAGGGGAAAAGAAATCAAAAAAATTAGCATGTCTTGTGTGAATTACCCACAAACAGCCTGTGGTACGCAACTTCTACATAATTTAACTACAATCACTAGAGGAATTTAGTTACAACCACGAAAAATTAGAACAAAATCATGTAGGATACAACAAAATGCAAAAGGTCATCACCGGTAGTAGACGTATCATATAATAGGTAACTGACTAGGCGTATGAAAGTTTCTGGACAGCCCAGACGTATAGGGATGATATGAGGGATCCGATTGGGTCATCTTTTTCCTTCTCTCTCAGGTTCAGTCACCGACCGGGCGCGTCCGCGGATGTTTGAGGAGGATTTCGGGTGCCCGACTATAGATGCTCTCAGGATGCCAACTACTAAATGGTTCTTGTGCAACTAAAGGAGTTGAAGATAATTACTCATGTGACATTGTTGTGCAACTATTAAAAAAAGTTAGGGATGCCAACTCCTGATTGGTTCTTGTGCAACTAAAATAGTTGAGGATTCCAACTCATATGATATTGTTGTGGGACTATTTAAAAAGTTGAGAGTACCAACTCCCAAATTGTTCGGGTGCAACGATGAAAGTTGAGGATGCCAACTCATATGATACTCTTGTGCAACTATTTGAAAAGTTGAGGATTCTAACTCCCAATTGTTTGTTGCGCAACTACAAAAGTTCAGGATGCATCTATAAAAGTTGAGGATACCTCTCCTTCACTAGGAGCCACATCTCCTTCTACAACCATTTTTGGTCTGTGAGAAAAAGAAAAAAAAGTAAACGAACAAATTAGTTAAATCAACCAAATGTGTAAAAGAAAGAATGAGAAAAGGAATGATATAAAAATGCCATGGGGTAACCAACTCATGATTATTTTTCAAAGCACACCTACAAAACTAAAAATGTGAGCAACTTGATGCATTGTATGGCCAACTGGACACACATGAGCATGCAACAAGAAACCCAGCATACACACCGCCTTAACATGATTTAGGCACTAGAGCCAAAACTAAATTAGTCGTCAACCGTGCACCTAGATAGACCTTCCGTGTGCAACTTTATAAGTGTGGCTAAGCCAGCTAGGATAAGTACTCATGTACGAATGTGTACCCTTGACAACACGACACACATGAGTGTGCAACCAAAAAAACCACACACACTGCTTCAACGTAGTTTACACAATGTATGCATCTGAACATCATCGATTGTGCAACTGATTAGCCCTCACTGTGCAACTTCATAAGTTAGCTAGCCAACTAAGATATGTATATGTGCCATCCAACTATATTTGCATTCCTGTGCAACTATTGCAACAAACTAGCCACTTGGTTACTTGTATGCATGCAACTTACGAGAAAACAGGGAAACCACACAGCAGAGAGTATCATGTTTAAATAGACAATTGCAATCTAGGCGAGAATAGACGACTGAATGAAAAATTGTCGTTAACATGTAGATGAACTGCGGACATCAAAAGTTTGATTGCTCCCGTCAATATCTCGTAGATCAGATTACAACTGTTAAGCTATTGTATTTTCTACCTCAGCTGCCATAGACACCCAAGTTGGGTCAACATTGCAAGTAAATTTCCCGTGTCCAGACTACTAAATATATGAACTTTCCAGAGAAAATTTATGATGTAGGAAATTGATAGCAAAGGCAGATTACTAGTATCAACCAGATTTAGATCTAACAACGTTCATTCTTGTAAACCCAAACAAGTTCACGACTAAATCGTCTCGAAGACACAACTGAAGAGAGAGA
>NC_041380.1:239159949-239165179 GCF_002162155.2 Triticum dicoccoides | reverse complement strand
AGAGAGAGAGAGAGAGAGATTAGGGATATAGATCAATGGAGAGAAGGAAGGGGAATACTACCTGCATGTGAGGATTCACAGTCGTGCGGAGCCGCCATCAGCTGAGAGTCTTGTGCAGTGGGGGCAAGGCACGTCGCCGCGCTGTCGAACTAGCCGGGGAGGGGACTGGTCGAGGGGAGCGACGCTCAATGGCAGAGATGCATATGCTCGTGGAAGAAGATGAGACGCAGCGGCGCTGAAGGTTGGGGACTGCTTCCTATGGTGACTCATGGTGGCGTGAAAGACGAGAAGACTGCCGGGGTCACGATAGGCAACAGTGACGGGAGGTGGGCGGCGAGCTGGTGCCGTCAGGAGGCGGCGCGAGGGAGGAGGCGAGGTGCGCGGCAGCAGTGGTTACTTGAGGAGGAAGGTTGTGGGGCTCTGAAGTGGATAAGATTTGTTTTTTCCTTTTTTTAGTTGAGAGATGAACCGAGCGTGTGAGGTGTTGTCGGGTATGGCATAGTGCGGCCGCTCAGTCTCGAGAAATAGTGCGTGTGCATTTTTAAGATTTTAGGTATTTAATTCTGCATGCAAAACAAGTTGGACTCCACGTTCACTTGTCTTCCTTTAAAAAATAGATAGTGTTCTTTTCAAACCATATCAGATCGGCCCTCTCCCTTCTATAAATTTTATAACAATCCTTTTTTATTTGTTGCTGCCATGTGGACAATCCAAACTTTCCTATGACCAAAGCTGATTCGCTTCCTCCTCCTCTTCTTTTTTAGGAAAAAAATAACGCCCAATCTTGACATAATATTTTTCTTTCCTTTTTATCTCCTAAAAACGTGAGGATCCAGTTTGGCTGCTCCTTTTTTTTGGCAAACAAAACTTGGTAACAAAATCTGAATGGTGGCGGCTCTACTTTCCTACAAGTATTACTTTCAGCCGTGGAGCTTCCAAACTCTTCCTCTATATTTCTATACTATTATTAAAAGAGCAAACGTAAACTCTTCTAAAGCCACACAACAAACTGTATACGGGATAATCACGACCCTTCGACCAGAGCAATTTACATATATCCTACTACCCTTACTGTGTCAATGGTTTATCATTTAGATCAACGTCTCAGGTTAAATGGTCTGCTAAGCAGACGCCATCATCTGCCAATCCTCGCAGCGCTCCGCGTCCTCGATCCCGCGGCCCCACCTGTGATTTCCGGAAAGATTCCACCCGAATCATGCCTTATCAGGAAGAATGGGTCAGTTTAAAAAGAAAAAAAACGGATCGTAGCAAGCGCCGCCGCTCCTCCCGATCGCCCTGAGTCGACCCCGCCTCCGGTCGCCGCCCACGCACCTGCAAGCCGCCGCCGACGTCCTCTGCCAGTCAGCCGCACTCAGCATCCTCCTCCTCCCTTCTCTCTCCCTCTCCTCACTAATCTCTCTCTCTCTCCGTTCCCGCACTATAGGGCTCCACCGGACCGTCCCACACGACTGCCGGCCTCCTCCCGACCAGACCAACGATGGCGACGACCGGATCTGACCGGCCCCCTCCGTTTCCGCCTCGCCTAGCCGCAACACTCATCCGCCCCACCTCTCCCAGCCAGCCCCGCCGCCCCCTCCCTGTCGAGCCCCCTGGTGGTGGACGGTGACATCTCACCTGGACTAGATTGGAGAGTTGCATCCAATCAGGCCTCCCTCCTCTCCACTAAGTGCATCTGATTCTGAACACAGAGTTATTCACGGTATGTGTTCTACCTTTTTCTCTTTAGGCAGAAGCGTATGCTGCTATGTTGGTTCAACCTTTGGTAGCGTTCTGATGAAAGTGATGGTTTATTTCATTCAGATGCTGATTAGTTTGCTTGTGGATGTGCTATTTTTACGCAGGTAATTTTCAATTCTCTGACACAAGCCATTTGTGTGAGCGCTAATTAACTTATATGGTAAGACTCTATGGGAGGCTCCGACAATAAAACTATTTTAGAAGACACGGCAATATTTTACTATATGAAGTGAAAATGTACAAGTTGTAGATGGACAACTATGGCAGCTCTTCTATACAGTTATTTACTGTCCAGCGAGGCCCTCAAAGGATATCTAAAGAAGTGAGAATGTACACCTTGTTTTTCTAGGCGAACATGACTAGGATGAGTCAGTAGCATAGTAGTCATAGTTATCTAAAAAAGGAAGTGTCCCAGGCAACAAGATAAATTGTTCTGATGTCCAATGCATTGAAGCTATAATGCATATATGCTTAGTAAATTGTTTAGATTTGTCTGAGACTAATAATGACCAACTTAGTGAATTGTTAAACCTGAAATTTTGTGTTTTCCATTTAACACAGTGAATTGTTTGCACAATTCAGTTCCGTGTTGATTGAATGGACGTGACATGATGTTTTCTCCATGTAACGGACTGAAGTGGATTGACATGGCTTCTGTCCATCATGCAGTTATGTGCTTTTCTTCCTTGTTGCAGTGTTGCGCATCTTTGCTGTGACTCCATGAGTATGAAAGCTATATTTACTCCTAAGCTATGAGTGTCCTCTAACTTCCTTCCATGAGAGGTATTTGCTCTCAGTCCCTGCCATCCTTATTACGAGGGATGCAACAAGGTTCAATGGATCATGACGTTTGGACTAGATTTGAATCTGTATCTACCAAATCTATGCGTACATTTTTATGCTATAAATTTCTTTTTCTTTCAGTATCCTATTGAAGTTCTATCAGCCGACAGGTGCATTGCACTGTTGAGGAGACACATGCATTTGTATTCGATATTGAAGCGAGCCTGACACCCTGAAAGAACTATACAATGATATTTGGCTATTGCTTTCAGTATTAGAGAAGCATAGAAACAGAACTGCATGGCTTACTGTATTTTTATGTGGCAGTCCTCTATGCCATCATGCCATACTATTTATTTTGAGCAACCTTTCTATGGTATTTTGTTGGACAATTTTTAGTGTAATCTCAAGCACCTCAATATATGGTAAACAACTGCATGCTTGGGTATATGTTCTATTCTCAATGTTGTATTCCTTTTATTTGCTCTGTTACTGTAGCAATCAAAAAGAATCGGACACAAGCTCCAGTTAGTCCTGTACAAAAATTGGTGTAGAAGTGTGGTCTATGGATTCCTTATATTGTCGATTCAGACTTGGGATTGTAGGGAAAAGTGTGGACTATGGATAAATAACAACGTTTTAAATAGCGGGCTATGGCATTTAGCGGTGACCCTAAAAAACAACTATAACTGGGCTATAGCGGCAAATTGTACATGAAATCATTTAGCGGCAACCCCCTCAAACAGCTATAGCGGGGCTATAGCGGAGCTATAGCGAGGCTATAGCCGGCTATTTGAAACTATGATAAATACCAGAACTGGATTGACCATGTCACATCTTCACCAAGAGTCATGGCACTGACATATTCAAGCTTTGTTGTTTCCTTCGTTTCCAAGCAACACTCTTAAAGTCAATATATGCAGGTTTATCATTCATGTGAGAGATATGAAGGATGAAACAAAAGTAAAAAGGTGTTTATGCTAACGGAGCATCATAATTAGGTAGGAGTGTCTGTTGGTTTTATAAACCCAGTATCATCCTACTCCTTGTAGTTTCTGTATTGCCTGCAAATAATACAATTTTCAAATGATATTTTGTTATGGTCATATATAAATATTTAAATATTTAAAAGTTCCAGAGGTTCCTTGAGACGAGATGATGGCTCTGATGTGCTATATGTTTACATAGGAGATTTTTTTTTCTCACGGTCATGCGTTGCACGTGCATTCTTACTAGTATCTCCAAAAATTAAAACTGGGATTTACCGCACAGAGCACTTTCCAAGTATTAACAAGCAAACGTGATTGCTCTTTTCTTGTAAACTCAAACCGATCAGCCCTCTATCTCTCTTTTATTTTTGGCTGATCTGTTTTTTGACTTGCTCTCTACTTATACTAATAAACAATCAAACAAGAACTTTCTTACGTGCACCCCACAAACATACACGGATTCATTACCACCACACGATTAGACCCAGTAAACATAATCTAAATGTTAGCCTTAATTACCACCACACGATTAGACCCAGTAAACATAATCTAACTGTTAGCCTTAATCTAATCTGTTTCGTGGTGTGCATTTTGCAATTTACAACGACTGACCATACTCCACCGCAGAGGAATGTGAAACTCCACGCCCGCAACCCCTACAATCACGCAAGGGACCTAGAAACAAGAAACTGATCGCAAACGGATCCCTTCACCCTCAACCATGATGATTCCCTGTCATCACCACGTCAAACACCGCCTTCCAAGACAACGAGGGCTCCCTCGCCGTACGACACCACCGTCTCCTTCCTGGAAAGTGAACTCGCCACCGCGGGAGGTGCTCCAGGTGATGAGGTGTGGAGAGGCGACTAGAACGAGGAAGGAAAAGGGATGGTGGAAAGAGGGATGGCCACAACAATCTAATCATCTCTCTATCCCATCCGTATAATAAGCCTTCCATCATGGATGGATCATTAACCCGCGTCGCACGCTTCATCGGATCAGCAGAGAGGCTGAGGAGCCATGGGGAACTTCCAGCGATCACACTCGAACATAACCAAGGAGAAAAGCAAGAATAAATCATCGGAGAAGATGAGAGCGGAGGAGGAGATGGCGGGCCATCCCGGCGGAGTCGCCGTCGTCGTCGACGCAAATGAAGAAAAGGAACTGGAAGTAGTTGGGAAGATGATGGTGGTGCTGCAATGGCTGGACCTGGACGGCGCGGACCTGGTGGTGCCCGAGGCGGAGGCGAGCCAGTGGGGCATCCAATTAGAGAACATGATCATCAGGTACGAGTACGATACCTATGCCCCGGACGGCGGAAGCAGAGGCTAGCGGTACCCCCGCGTCCACCTCCGTGTCGACTCTGCTGCCCTCTCCCTGATCCTCCAGTGCTCCAGGCATACCCAAGCCGACCCGGGGTGGGCCGCCGCTGCCCCAGCCTCGATCACACCATGCTCCTTGACCTCCAAGGATCTCGGCAATGGGGGCCTGCTTGACCACGTGTGCAACACCATTGCTGCCATGGTGGAAGGGAAGTCGTCCGATGAGATCTGTGCCATGTTCGGCATGAGGCCTACCTACGGCTCCGCTACTCGGCCCGACCCAAAGGTAGAGAAAGCGCTGCTGGTTGTCCACTTCGTCCGCTACCACGGCGATGGCGTCTCCACGTATAACACCAAGCTCCATTGGTTCATGGCCAC
>NC_041380.1:239145211-239159724 GCF_002162155.2 Triticum dicoccoides | reverse complement strand
CAAACTAAATAGGGAGGAGAACAAGTAGGCGACCTGATGACGGTGATTGTGACCGCAACGACGTCGCAGGTGAGTCCCGCCAGCCCATGAATCCTTCTTCCTCTCATCCCCTTCTCCATGCCGAACACATGTACACCCGCCTGCAGTAAATCCTCTATTCTTCGCATGTCCAGTTGCTCCTTTACTTAGGACTCTTTCTTTCTGTTTTTCTTTGTATGTCTACTAAGTACAGTAGGTGTACTGAGTACTATTCTATCATTCTATTGTTTTCTTCTATTGATCAAGGTGGGGTTCTGTGACGCCTTGATCTGGTCGTTGAACACAAACGAAGGATGTGAAGTTGCAGCTATGGTGAACTTTTAATCTAAACAAAACCCAAGTCTAAAAGATGCCTTAAGGGCTATATTTATAGAGGAAAAGAGAGGGGGTTTTGTCCACCCTTGGCAAGGTGGGACTAAAACACCTCCTGAGTCATTTTCCCTATGATACAGACTCTAAAAACAGCCTATGGAGTACTATTTTGAAATTACATGGGCCAGGCCCACAAATAAGGTGACACAACACCAATAATAAGCTATGGACGAAATTTATGAAAGACCATCTTGTATAATCTGTCCAGCTTCTTGTATGTCATCATGGTGGCTTCAAAGTACAGAAGTCTCCACCGGAAATACAGTTCTTGTTCCCTTCCTGCACACCTTCATCACGAAGCTTGATCATGCTCCAGTGTTCATTCTTCTTCTCCATGCTCGACGCTTCAACTGTAAACAACACAATTGTACCTAAGTTAGGTAGCATCACAATCTCACACTACAAAAAAAGACACTTCCGTGATGATACGTGTTTGTCACAGTAGGTCACGTTTTCTGTCATGCATGTACATCCATGCCGATTTTATGACAGAATCAAGATAGTCATACATGTGCTGTCATAGAAGTGTTCCATGACATTACCAAAATTATCATCACAGAAGTGTCCACTTCCATGACGATAAATCGGGCGTCATAGAAGAGCTTTCGTCAAGGGTGACCGACACGTGGCATCCACCGTAATGGGACGCCGTTAAGTTATCGGGTCTGGTTTTGGATCTGATAACCCGCTAACAGCCCCGACCAATGCCGATTTTCTACGTGCAAAATTCTCATTGGCTGACGGAACCATGTGTCGGCTCCACGTTGGCACAGATGTCACTCATCCAATGGGCAAGATGCGCCTATGATACGTTGACATGTGGACCGGCCCAAAAGTGGCCCATAAAGATTAAATGGGTTGGCCCAACTAAAGGCCCACAAGATTTAGCGGGCCATAATGGGCCGGCCCAACTAAAGGCCCACAAGATTTAGCGGGCCATAATGGGCCGGCCCAACTAAAGGCCCACAAGATTTAGCGGGCCATAATAGGTCGGCCCAGCTAAAGGCCCATAAGATTTTGCAGACCATAATGGGCCGGCCCAGCTAAAGGCTCAATATTCTCAGTTAAGGCCCATACGGCTAGTGTCAAATCGGCTCGTCAATGGCCCGTCCTAAACTTGTCATCATCGCGGCCCATGGTCACTTCTGGCCCGTTAACAGTCTGCTAAGAATTTGGGCCGAATTATGCCCAGTGTATTTCCGGCCTATTAA
Source organism: Triticum dicoccoides (assembly GCF_002162155.2). Lineage (NCBI taxonomy): Eukaryota > Viridiplantae > Streptophyta > Magnoliopsida > Poales > Poaceae > Triticum > Triticum dicoccoides. Next base: position 239,158,102 of record NC_041380.1, on the reverse strand, counting down.
AGGTCCTGCTTCATTTGGGCCCATTTATAGGCCATTGAAACTTTCGGCCCATAAACGACCGTGAAGGATATGGGTCATATTCGGCCATGTTTGACATTCGGCCTGTTAGAGGCCCACTACAGATTTGGGCCACTTTTAGCCTGTTGTGACTTTCGGCCTGTTAACGTTGGACGAAATTCATGGGCCATATGTGGCCCAATGCCACATCGGGCCTACTAACGACCCATATAAAAATGACACTAATCAAGCCCGACCAAACTTTCGGCCTGTTAAAGGCCCGTGTAGTAGGTCGGCGCATTTACGGCCCGTCTGAATTTCGGCCTGTGGACGATCCGCATTGTAAGTGGGCCACCATTTCGGCCTGCTAAGACCAGTGGGTTATTTGGCACAATCAGGGCCCAATCTTACTTTCGGCCTATTAAAGGCCCATGTTTTTATGGGCTCGAGATATTTACACATGTAACGGCATATTATTACCAAGGGCCCAAATTATATTTAGGCCTGTTAAAGGCCCACTATGGGAAAAGGCCTACCAGAAAAATATGAAAGCTTATGCTGATTTAGGCCCATATATTTTTAGTGGGCTATATGCAAATTTCGGCCCAGAATCGTTTTTAGCCCAATTGGAATTGACACGACGAATGTTGGCATGTTGGGCTCCTATGAAGCTTTGGGCCGAATACATTACTAAGATAAACCTACACTATACAAAAATAGCGTCGTAATTACCGCAGCCTTAGGCAGCATCATAAATGTTGTATCACAACAAAATAAATTCCAACCATACAACAAAAGGCCTGTTGGCATAAAGTTTACAATCCTTGCAGACAAAAGCACCATGAGATGTATAGAAGAACAAATCATTTGACCTGAGTGCTTACGTTTCAGGCTGTAGAATCTGATGGAGCAGCACGATCTTCACCTTTTTCTTCCATTGCTCTTGAACAACGAAGCAAATGTCTGATAGTCTGGTTTCAAAACCATTCATATCTTCACGACATTTGTCAACCACTATTTTTGTTTCCGACACAACGTCCATTAGGGATTGGACTTGTGTCTGGAGCACAGATATATCACTCTGTCTAGCCGGAAGATTTTGTTCAGTAGGTGATTTGGACGAGGTTACCTTGACAACCAACCCAGAATTACGCAGGAAGGTGCTTTCTACACTACTAGTGGAGAGATACCGACGCATTGCAACAAGAGGTGACATTGTGCCTGTGTTAGCCTCATCACCTTCAGGTGGTTGTGGCTGTTCAATCATTTGTTCCATAGCTTGCTGAAAGTTTGAACTTGTAGATTAGTGTACCAGATAAGTTACTAATGAGAAAAAAAACAAAGTAGGTTTCACATTTATACATAACTTATTTTGGTGAACTACTGTAATACATTAGCATGTATTGTAGTGCCAACTACATAATAAAATCACTTTCGGAACATATGTCCATGTAGCATGCCTACTGTATTGTCTATTTCCTCACATTCGTTGACATCTAAGGATAAAGAGACATGGTTTAAAGTAGGATGAACATAGTACGACATCATTCATATCATGGGCAAACAGATACAAAACAAACATGCTATTCTATCATTGTGTGCGCACGTGAACATCACAACTAGATTACAGATCGAGACCAAAAGAATATCCTTCATCTCTTTTAAATCATGTAAGGTGAAATGATACGTTAAGACAACTGTGTATAAAAGTGAACAGAGTAACTAACATTGGCTGCAAACCAAGCAGTTAAATGAACACATCACAGTACCAATTAGTTCAAAGGCAGGAGGAGTAAGGACTTACAACATCGGCCTGAACTGGTGCGCTCATGCCCTTCTTCTTGTTGGTGTTGCAATCCTTGAAGATTTGCACTGCATTTGGTTCAGGTTCTTTTTGGTCCGCACGGGTTTTCCTCTCTATTTGGAACAAGTCAATATAGATACGATAATATGGCTCAGAAAAAAGAAGGAACTAGCAGCTATTTACAAGAGCCTCGCAGTGTGCAATATAGCTATGAGATCATGTTGTCTGTTGGAATTTCACTTTAGAACGGTTGGTCTTGTTCTTCAAGCAGTTAGCCTAGAAGAAGATACACTTGTAAGGCACATACATAAATACAAGTTCAACATGTGGTCTGATCAAATACATATACCCTACCTGATACTTTGGATCAGACCAGTGTTTAACAATGGTTGTCCAGTCTTCATATGTAATATATTCCACTGGAGATGTTTGGGCGATTTCATTGTTAGCCTTGCCTTCAAAGTGATATTTTCTAAGGTGGTACTAATACTGTCGCAGAGCATACTGAAAAACATGAGTTCATACTTGTTTAGTTGCATCATATTTCGGATCCAACTTGAACCTCATCTGTTGAAAAAAGAATGTGAGTTTTATTAGGAGGAAGCTAGAAAGTATGGCACAGAGCAAGAAAATATTACAAATTGCGATGAATAACATTACTTATGGATAAATGGCCAAGCAAGGTGTTAAACTGGGTATTATCTTTCTCATTCCTGTACTGGATCCATGTTGGGAGGATACGTGCATGACACCTAACGGCAATGGCTGCCTCTGATACTAACCTGGCTGACTTTGTAGCATCACGTGGCCTTTTTAAACCTGCCTCAAAATGGATCTCCATTCTTCCTCCTTTAGATTTTGTTAATCTGTTAAGCATTATCCCTCATGTATGTTTCCGCTTGCACCGTGGTGCTAGTTCAACAACGAATATGGAAAGTGTTAGTGCACATCGAACTGTGAGAGTACATATAAAGGAGCATGCAACTGCAACTTGACTCGGTCTGGTACGTCTTGGTGTTGATGCTCATGAGGTTCATCTAATCTTGGCAAGTCCTGTTGTGTCAGCAGTGCTTCGGAAGTAGTGTTAGGTGTGAATGCAACTTGGGAACTAGCCAGTTCCGGAGCAAACAAACGAGTAACTCCTTGAGATGCTGGTATAGTTGAATCGGATGCTACAGCTGGTGGAGCAGGTGATACTGCGTTTGTAGATTTAGCTAGTGGACTTCGACCTTCTACTGCACTATAAGTACCAGCAGAATCTCGAGGGCGGATCCTTTTCCGTTTCACCCAACGAGTAACACCATTCCCTACTATATTCTTTTCCTTGCTCTTTTTTGACTTTGCCATGTCAAGGCATACCCACAACACAAAAGAATAAAAATCGCTCTTCAGAACTCATTGATGCATGATACAGACAAGAAATACTTTGATGTAAGACAATCGTATGAGGATGGAATGTGTAAGAAAAACAGGCGTGACATATTGATAGCTACGATGTGTAAACTAAGCAGAAGGATTTTCAAGAAAATAAAAGTAATGCAAGCTAGACACCATATGAAAGATGCAACCAAATATCACTCTGCCTAGTTAAAAGTGTCTTGTCATAAGTGGCATTTCAAAAAAGTAGAAGCAGTGCAATGTAGAAATCAATGCAAGATGCAACCACTATCAAACTGCCATGTTAAAAGCGTCCAATCATGAGTGACTGATGCGGGATACACAACAGCAGTACTTTGATGTAAGAACATGGTATGATTGATAGATGCAGTGTATTCTAGACACAAATGCATGTCATATGCACATGTATAATGTATAAACTTAGCAGGTGCAATTTAATCAAAATACAAGAAATACAGGCTAGCCAACATATGCAACATGAAATCAATTATCACACTGTCAACTTAGAGCAAGCACCTGCGGTGGTGGAGTACGGGAGATGAACTCATCATGTAGACATGGGTCTTCTACTTCATTAGCAGTAGTTGTGGCAAATCTAGACAGTCTCTGTTTGCATCAGTCCGGAGGACCACCAACATCCCCTAACTTACTCTTTTCCTTCCTATTTTCTAATATTGCCTTATGAAGTCAAAACCAAAAGAAGATGAATAAAATTAGCTCTGCATAACTGGTTGATGCATGATACAGACGAACACTACTTTGATGTAAGGCAAGCACATGATAGGAGGATGGAATATATACAAAAAGAAGACATCATTGCATATACAGACGTATGATAGGAGGAGGGAATATGTATCAAAAACAATAAGCAGAAGGCATTTCAAAAAAATTTAGAAGAAATGAAAGCTAGGCACCATATGAACATGCAACTAATATCACTCTATCAGGTAAAAAGTGTCTCGTCGTAAGTGCCATTTGAAGAAATTAGAAGCAGTACAAGCTAGAAGACAATGCAAGTTGCAACCTACATCACACTCCCAAGTTAAATGTGTCTTATGATTAAGTGATCGTTGCAGGTATAAGTTGTAAGCTACGCAGATGCAATTCAACAAAATCAGAAGCAATACGAACTAGACATCATATGGAACACGCAACCACATATAACAGTTCCAAGTTAGAGCAAGCACCTGTCATGGTGGACTAGGGGAGATGTGCTCATCATCTACACAGCTACGTTGACTGTCCAGCCTTGTGTTGTCTTGCGAATCTTGTTGGTGGGATGGCGGTGTAGAATCTATAGAGGCCCTCTGTTCAAGTTGCTCCGAAGGACCACCATCATCCGCTGCCGAACTAATTTCCTTTAGCTGTATTGATTTTGCATTGTGAAGTCAAACCGATAAGAAAAAGGAATAAAATTCGCTCTTCAGAACTCATTCATGCATGATACTGACGAACACTACCCGGATGAAATGCAAACCCATGATACGAGGGTGGAATATGTACCAAAAATAGGACGGCATGACATATTCACACCTATGATGTGGTAACTAAGCAGAAGGCATTTCAACAAATTAGAAACACTGCAAGCTAGACACCATATGAAAGGTGCAACCAATATCACTCTGCCAAGTTCAAACTCTCTGGCATTTCAACAAATTAGAAGCAGTACATGCTAGAAATCATATGCAAGACACAATATCATAGTGGCGACTTAAATGTGCCTTATCATAAGTGACTGATGCGGGATATGCAAGAACAGTAGTCTGATGTAAGAACATGGTGTGATCAAATATAGTATGTTCTAAAAACAGGAACACGTGTCATATTCACAGGCATTATGTGTAAAGTAAGCAGATGCAATTCAACAAAGTTAGAAGCAATACAAGAAAGACATCATACGCAACATGCAACCACATATAATAGTGCCAAGTTAGAGCAAGCACCCGTGATGGTGGAGTAGGGGAGATGTGCTCATCATCTACACAACTACCTTGACTGTCTAGCCTTACGTTGTCTTGCAAATCTTGTTGGGAGGATGACGGAGTAGAATCTGTAGGGACCCTCCGTTTCATTTGCTTGGAAGGACCACCATCATCCAATGCCTTACCAATTTCCTTCCGCTTTATTGATTTTTCATTGTGAGGTCAAACCGACAAGAAAAAGGAATAAAATTCGCTCTTCAAAACTCATTCATGCATGATACTGACGGACACTACTCTGATGAAAGGCAAAGTCATGATATGAGGATGGAATATGCACGAAAAACTGGACGGCTTTACATATTCACACCTATGATGTGGTAACTACGCAGAAGGCACTTCAACAAATTAGAAGCACTACAAGCTAGACACCATATGGAAGGTGCAATCAATATCACTCTGCCAACTTAAAGGTGTCCCTTCATAGGTGGCGTTCATCAAACTAGAAGCACTACATGCTAGAAAACATATTCAAGACACAAACCAATATCACACTGCCAACTTAAAGGTGTCCCTTCATATGTGACTGACGCAGGATACACAAGAAGAGTAGTTTCATGTAAGAACGTGGTGTGATAGATATATATAGTATGTACCAAAAATAGGAAAGCATGTCATATTCACACGTATCATGTGTAAGCTAAGCAGATGAAGTTTACACTAATTAGGAACAATACAAGCTAGATGCCATACGCAACATGCAACCAGATATCACACTGCCAAGTTAGAGCAAGCACCTTGGATGGTGGAGTAGGGGAGCGGAGACTTGGAACTTGTAATGCACTAGCAGTACAAGGAGAATCCGTATAGATGCTCCGTTTTACGTTGCTGCAGAGGACCACCATCATCGCCTTTCTTACTCTTTTCCTTCCTCTCTTTTTGATTTTGCCTTGTCAAGTCAAACCCACAAGAAAAAGGAATGAAATTTGCTCTTCAGAACTCATTGATGCATGATACTGACGAGAACTACTTTCATGTAAGACAGCCGCATGATGGGAGGATGGAATATGTATGAAAAACAGGACGGCATGACATATTGACATGTATGATGTATAAAGTGTAAACTAAGCACAAGGTGTTTGAACTAGTTAGAAGCAATGCAAGCCACTCCCTCCGTTCCAAAATAGATGACTCAACTTTATACTAACTTTAGTACAAAGTTAGTACAAACTTGGGTCATCTATTTTGGAATGGAGGGAGTAGAAACCATATGAAAGATGAAACCAATATCACTCTGCCAAATTAAAAGGGTGGCCTAACAAATGTATTTGACTAAATTAGAAGCAATACATCACAACAGGCTAGAAATAATATGCAATATGCAATGAATAAAGGTGTCTCATCGTAAGTGATTGATGCAGGATACAAAAGAGAGGTAGTTTCATGTAAGAACATGGTTAACACATAGATGTAGTGTGTACCAAAAATAGGAAGGCATGTCATATTCACAGGTATAATGTGTAAACTCAACAGATGCAATTTACCCTAATTAGAAGCATTAGAAGCTAGACACCGTATGCAACATGCAACTAGATATCACACTACGAAGTTAGAGCAAGCACCTGCGATGGTGGTGTAGGGGAAGTGCGGTCTTCAAGTACAGAGCTACATTCAATATCTTCAATTAGGCTTGTTGTTTCTTGAGAATCATGCGGAGAGGATGAAACTGTACTCTTTATAAGAGTAGCGCGTCTCATACTGATCCACGGGCGTGACTGTCTCATCATAAGCGATAGATGCAGGATACACAACAACAGTAGTTTGATATAAGAACATGGTGTGATAGGCAGATGTAGTATGTACCAAAAACAGGAAGGTGTGTCATATTCACATGTATTATGTGTAAGCCAAGGAGATACAATTTAACAAATTAGGAGTAATACAAGCTAGGCACCATATGCAACATGCACCAGATATCATACTGCCATGTTAGAGCAAGCACCAGGGGTTGTGGAGTAGGGGAGATGAGATTTGGAACTTGCACTGCAGTAGGACTAGCAGGAGAATCTGCAGAGATCACCTGTTTCGGTTGCTCGAGAGGACCACCATCATTCCGTGCCTTCGTCCTTTTAGATTTTTCCTTGTCAAGTAAACACACAATAAAAAGGAATGAAATTAGCACTTCCAAATTCGTTGTTGCATGATACTAACGAACACAACTTTTATGTATGGCAACCACATTGTAGGAGGATGGAATATGTGTGAAAAACGCTAAGCAGAAGGCATTTCAACAAATTAGAAGCAATGCAATCTAGACACCATATGAAAGATCCAACCAAAATCACTCTACCAAGTTAGATGTGTCTCATTATAAGTGGAACTTCAACAAATTAGAGGCAATGCATGTTTGAAATGATATGCAAGATGCAACCAATATTACATTGTCAACTTGAAGGTGTCTCGTCAGAAGTGATTGATGAGGGATACATAAGAAAAGTAGTTTGATGAAGAACATGGTTAATCCAAAGACGTAATATGTACCAAAAACAGGAACACATGTCATATTCACGGGTATAATGTGTTAACTAAGCAGATCCAATTTACCCTAATTAGAAGCATTACAAGGTAGACACCATATGCAACATGCAACCACATATCACACTGCCAAGTAAGGGCAAGCACCTGCGATGGTGGTGTGGGGGAATTGCAGTCATCAACTAGACAACTACGTTGACTATCTTCATTTAGCCTTTCTGTTTCTTGAGAATCATGCGGGGAGGATGACACTTCACTCTTTAAACAAGTAGCGCGTCTCACAGTAACCCACTCGGGTGACTGTCTCGTCATAAGTGATTGATGAGGGATACAAAGGAGCATTAGTTTGATGTACGAACATGGTTAATAGACATATGTAGTATGTATCAAAAACAGGAAGGCATGTCATTATCAAAGGTATAATGTATAAAGTAAGCTGATGCAATTTAACAAAATTGGAAGCAATACAAGCTAGACACCATATGCAACATGCAACCACATTTGACAGCACGAAGTTAAAGCAAGCACCTGGGATGGTTGTGTGTGGCAATTGAGATCATCAATTGCAGAGCTACATTTACTGTCTCCATCTGCTGGCACTGCACCCTTTAGAGCGCTGAGACGCTTAGTGCTTATCTCCGAATTACATTGGAGCGACTTCTGTCTTTTCCTTTTTGTATTCATCAAGACTGCGTCAGAGTCTGAAACACCCATGCATAAAAAAATAATAGTGTGAGTATGGGTGAAGTGTGTGCACAAGTAGTACAGTGTAAAGGTAGCAGATAGGAGGTTGGTGAGAAATAAATGACGGGGGACATATGATAGCTCTACAACATGCATGGCCCACGAAATTACTAGATTCTAGGATTTTGAAATATGAGCACAGGGATGGCTGGGAAATGCAGATGCTCCTCCAGCACACCACAAGGTGTGGTCCTATGAAAATAACAGTTGACTGAAAACAAATAGGTCAGTCCATTTTTCCTACACCGTCTGATGTACAAAGAATGGGCAGATCACCTTCATCTACCTCCAGCCAGTCAGTGTTATGATCTTCCTCAAAACGCCAGCGACCACCGGCCCAGTCACCTGCCTCCGCCCTCCCTTTGACCTCACCACACCGCCATGCTTGGCACCGCCCGGGCCATCCCTTCAAGCCCCGCCGACCTCTAGACCGGGCGCAAGCAGCTCCTGCACCCGACACTCCTATGGTAGACACCAATGCACCGCTTCCCCGGTGAACATGTGGACTAGGTGCTTCGCGCGCCTAAGCGGGTGCTGCTTCTTTTAATTGCTATTCGACTGACCCTAAATTGAAATCCAGGCGGGCTACTGACCTCTAGCAAAGGTGAAATAGTAAATGGGAGGAAACCTTGTGCATTTAGTATCATGAAGAAGATCCAGCATGAAGCGCTCAACTAGTTTCTTTCGTGGAATGAATACGGTGTGAGCAAAGACATAAGATTTGCACGAATAAGGGAAGAGGAGTACCTCTTTCTGCTGGCAGTGCTGTGTCCCCCTTTTGTTTTTCTAACGATCTTCTTGTGGTTTGCTGGAAACGAGAAGTTGTGGAGGACGGTGGAGCCTTGGACGAACCCATGGCCAAGTTGTTGAGTGTGGTGCGGTGGCCATCTGTCGGCGGCGGGGAACCAGATCCAAGGTGGCAAACGACAGCGTAGCAGGAATAGCTCCGGTGCGGTGGACGGTTGCGACAGTGGAGCTGCAGTGGTGAGGCGCAAGATGGTGTGGTCGAAGTGGTTCTGGTACGGCGCATGTTGGCATGGGCGTCGTGGAGGCAGCTCTGCCTCGGCTTCAACTGCTAAGTCCTTGAGGGTGTTGTGGTTGTGGTTGCATTGGCCGACGATGTCGGGGGACCGGCTCCGGCGCGATGGAGGAGGGCGGCGGTGGATTGGGCGTGATGGGGTGGAGGACGGAGGAGGCTGGGGTTTCGCGGCTGGTGGAGAGGGCATTTTGGTGCCCACGGAGTATGAATGTGGAAACGGAGGGAGGGGGACTAAGGGTGAACAATGTTTCGGTTTGGGACGCGCTTGTTTGAAATTTGGGGGAAGTTACAAACTTTGACCCCATCTAAAATTTCGGACATATTGCGGGTTGCGGGTAGGACTGTAATGTCAGGTGTCGCAAATGGTGGGCAAGATAGATTTCGGCCGAGCGCATGGGTGTTTAGGCGCCCACGGCGTATGAATGCCTCTAGGAGGCGGTTGAGACTGGCATGTTGGTGAAGTTACAAACCTACCCCGGTTTAGACCTTTGGACATCGGGCCAATAGGCTACACATGCCAGAGTCAGGACAATAATTTCCTACCACCAAACATTAATCTTGCGCGGTTTCGGGTGACCAGAGGCTTATCTGGCGCTTCGTTTAATATTTGGGAGCAGAAGCATTAACGTTTTCGGTTCTCTTGAATTGAACTTTCAGGATTTTTCAAACTTCACAAATATTTAATCTTGAAAGTCCTAAAACTACGATTATTTTCGAATGGATGGGGTACATTTGAATATACATTGTACACGAATATATATTAAAAAAATATGCAACTTACCTCAGTTCATGCATGGTTCCAGATATAATCTCCTTGGTTGCAAAAAAATAGTTAGACATGCATATGAATATATAGCATGTTCAAACGCACAACAAAGATTGATGCCCCCTTTTAGATCTGATTTACAAATGCCATTATCTCGGGTTCAAATAGATGAATGCACTTCCTATGAATTCGAATCTTCAAAACACCCTTTATGTTGAATTCAACATGTATTCTATTTCATAGCTAGCAATTGGGAATGTATCCATGTAAGTGACAAATGTATAAAGTGCTTCACACTAACAACATGGAGTGCACTGATTAATGTTTATATTTTTTGCGGGTGAATTAATATTTATATATGAATTGCAAAAGCAATGCATTGCCTGTATTTCAAACCACTCTCACCCTATGGATCGATGATATTAAACAAACACATGCACATGTTAGAATTCAATAGAGTATGGGTGTCTGATAGACCAATTTTCGTTCATACGCAAATTGCAAAATTCATGATCTCATCCAAAAATAATAATGCCATTTATATTTAAATTTAATGCCTAGAACCGCCTTTTACACGTAGATGCACCATGCCTTGGCCCGTTCTCAGAAACGTGCTATATATCTCTCTATCTAACACATAAGTGCACACACTTTATATACATCGGCATTTCTCTTTCACACATGCTCACAATCTCACACGGGGTGTCGGGGTGTCTCACGCACACACACACACTCTCTGTATCTCTCTCTCTCTCATTCTGACTACTATATACCACTCTTTTCACTAATCTTAGTTGGAAAACACTATTTCTCTCACATGCACACACTCTCTCTGTATACACACGCATGGTCTCTACCAGCCCTCTATACACACATATATGTGCCTACGTGTCTCTGCCGCACGCACATTATCTTTAGGCCTCTCTCGCACACATCCCCCCCCCCACAGACACACCTCTCTCTTAGTAGTTGGCAGATATGATTCCATCAGATCATTCGATAGGATATCCCTGATTGTTAGGCTGGATGGTAAAACGAGGCAAGGTTTTACCCAAGTTCGGATCCTTGCAGTTGAGGAAAAAGCCTACTCCTGGTACTATATATTAGTGATAGGGGTGTGTACAAAGTACACGTGAATACCAGGCATTGTGCGTGTGTGTATACTATCGACGAACTAGCCCCCAGGATTCTATAACATACTCGGGGCCTAGGGTTACAAATCATATATAGTCGGCTTATCAACAGTGGGGATAGAGTCCTCCACAACTCTGGTAGCTTCATGTTGTACGCCAAGTCCTCCACATGGGTCTTCGTATAATGCCTCTCGGTCCAACCTATGTGGCGCAGGATGGAACCGACCCATGAGTCCTCATGTTGACCCACCACAACTAGAAATGATGTGCCCACCCCGACTAGAAAATGATGTGCCCACCACACCACACACGCAATCGGCCACTAATACATGAAAGTTAATTGCATGGTGCATCCAATTTTTTTTGTTATACATTGTGAATGTTTATATTTTCTCCTAAAATATTAGTCATGAGAAAGAGAAACGAAGGGCATATCTCTCCTTGTCTCCACCAGACACCCCCTCTTTCTACACCACTTTCACGTATGCACACAAACTATCTCTCGGCCCTCTAAAAGAATGCATGCCCATGACACATTCACACGTGACGGTCACTGTATTTCAAGCAAAAGCACTATACGGTCGGTGGACTTTAGAATATGCTCATTACGGTCACCGTATATATTCTCGTGGTGATCATACGATATCTAGCTCATGATACGTCTCTGTATTTTGTTGATAACACTGACAGACATTCTATTCGATGCGTCCTATGTACTTTGTTGACGACACTTACAGTCATTGTATTTGAAGCGAAATCACGAGATGGTCATTGGACTTCAGAATAAGCTCATCACGGTCAGCACATACATTTTGTGGTGCTAATCAACCTATGGTTGGATGGTCAGGAGGACAGTGGTTTCTCGAGCCCACCAGGGTTAAAGTCCTGGTGCTCACATTTATCCTGGGTTAATTTCAGTATTTTTCTGGCGACATGCGTTCACTGGGAGGACACGTTCCACTCGACTACCAGGCAATTATGGTGACTTCATAAAATCTCAAGATCATATGTTGGCTCACTCTCTCGAAGGTGCTCATAGGGGTAGGGTCTGCGTGTGTGCGCTTATAGCGGTGAGTGCTTGCGCATATATATGAGCGCTTGCGTCTGTACGGTGTTAAAAAAATACATGTCGTGATTATACGGTCACTGGCTCACCCGTACAACTCCGTATTTTGTTGATGACACAATCAATTGACTAGTCAAACGTTCCACGTGGCACAACTAGTGTTGCACCATCGGGGCGCGTAACCGTGGGGCCCACCTGTCAGCGCGTATATGAAAGAAAGAAATGGTAGTTTGAGTCTGTACTATGTTAATAAAATACATTTTAGGGTGATCATACAATCACTGGCTCACCATACAGCTCCGTAATTTGTTGATGACACGATCAATTGACTAATCAAATGGTCCACATTCAGGAGCGCACATTACCATAGGGCCCACCCGTCAGCGTGTATATGAAGGACATAAATGGTACTGTAATAAATTAGTGGTCGGTGAGGATTCGATGTCACGAGACCTCTGGTTGGCAGTCGCCGGCGGTGGAGGGGGGGGGG
>NC_041380.1:239112597-239144979 GCF_002162155.2 Triticum dicoccoides | reverse complement strand
GGGCTAGAGGGATGGCCCGGGTGGCGGCGGACCGGCGGTGGGGAGTGGTTTCGGGGCGGGTGGCGGATCGGTTGGCGGTGTGTAACACCCACGATGCGGCTATATCCCCCACGTGTCGGAGCACGACTTATAATCATAACCGCATTGTAGGCATGTCGCAAGAGGGGTAATCTTTACACATCCCATGTACTGAATAAGAAAGAGGTACATAGTTGGCTTGCAATCGCTACTTCACACAATACATAAATATAGCATTACATCATCCAGATACAATCAAGGTCCGACTACGGAACCAAAATAAAAGAAGACCACCCCTAATGCTACAGATCCCCGATCGTCCCGACTGGGCTCCACTACTGATCAACTGAAACCAAACAACACAATGAATGAGATCTTCATCGAGCTCCTCCTTGAGCTTGTTGCGCCACCTGCACGGTATCATCGGCACCTTCAACTGGTTTTGGAAGTAATCTGTGAGTCACGGGGACTCAGCAACCTCACACCCTCGCGATCAAGACTATTTAAGCTTATGGGTAGGAAAAGGTATGTGAGGTGGAGCTGCAGCAAGCACTAGCATATATGGTGGCTAACTTACGCAAATGAGAGTGAGAAGAGAAAGGCAAGGCACAGTCGTGAACTAGAAGTGATCATGAAGTGATCCTGAAAGTACTTACATTCAAGCATAACTCCAACACCGTGTTCACTTCCCGGACCCCGTCGAGTAGAGACCATCACGGCTACACACGCGGTTGATGCATTTTAATTAAGTTAAGTGTCAAGTTTTCTACAACCGGACATTAACAAATTCCCATATGCCCATAACCGTGGGCACGGCTTTCGAAAGTTTAAAACCCTGCAGGGGTGTCCCAACTTCGCCCATCATAAGCACTCACGGTCAACGAAGGATATTCCTTCTCCCAGGACGACCCGATCAGACTCGGAATCCCGGTTACAAGACATTTCGACAATGGTAAAACAAGACCAGCAAAGCCACCCAGATGTGCCGACAAATCCCGATAGAAGCTGCACATATCTCATTCTCAGGGCACACCGGATGAGCAAGACGTCGGGTTGGCATAAACCCTGGTTGCCCAGGGGGCGCCGGACATTGCTCAGGTTGGACCAACACTTAGAGAAGCACTGGCCCGGGGGGGTTAAAATAAAGATGGCCCTTGAGTCTGCAGAACCCAAGGGAAAAAGGCTAGGTGGCAAATGGTAAAACCAAGGTTGGGCCTTGCCGGAGGAGTTTTATTCAAGGCAAACTGTCAAGGGGTTCCCATTATAACCCAACCGTGTAAGGAATGCAAAATTAAGGAACATAACACTGGTATGACGGAAACTAGGGCGGCAAGAGTGGAACAAAACACCAGGCATCAGGCCGAGCCTTCCACCCTTTACCAAGTATATTGATTCATTAATCAAAATAAGAGATATTGTGATATCCCAACATATATCCATGTTCCAACAAGGAACAAACTCCAATCTTCACCTGCAACTAACAACGCTATAAGAGGGGCTGAGCAAAGCGGTAACATAGCCAAACAACGGTTTTCTAGGACAAGGTGGGTTAGAGGTTTGACATGGCAATATGGGAGGCATGATATAGCAAGTGGTAGGTATCGCAGCATAGGCATAGCAATAGAGTGAGCAACTAGCAAGCAAAGATAGAAGTGATTTCGAGGGTATGGTCATCTTGCCTGCAAAGTTCTCCGAGAAGACGAAAAGCTTGATCCTCGTAAGCATACTCAATGGGTTCCTCGATCACGAACTCATTTCCCGGCTCTACCCAAGGCAAGAACACAAGCAAAGGAGACAACAATCAACCATGGTGCAATGCGCAAACAACATGATGCAAAACATGGCATGATATGCGGGATGTGATATGCAATGCATATGTGAGCTCCGGACAGAAAAGATTGAACCAGGCCTCAACTTGGCAAACCAAGTGTGCCGCTGGAAAGATGAGTTTATTTCAGTGAAATCGATATAAAGATCACCGGAAACGGATGCACGGTTTGCAAATGGCAAGCAAAACAATAATGGCACAAATCTGCGATTTACAGCACGATGCAATGTAGAATGCAACAGGAAACTAAGCTACCGCACTCCAACATAGTAATGAAGCACATGGCAGTTATCCACTCAAGATGCTTGAAAAAAGATGAACACTGAGCTACGGCTAAATCACACAATAGCAGGTTCAAACAATCATGGCAAAAGTGCAAAAGATAACAGGATCACAGACAAGCTACAGGAACATATCGTAGCAAAGCAAGGCATGGCATGAAACTAATCAAAGCATATAAAAAAAGTCCCTTACTTACCATAAGCAAAAAAGGATAAGAAGATACAATGGCAACCATGTAAACATAGCAAGTTTCGTTAACAGATTCAGACTTAGCAGAAAACTGGACATAGCATAAACAGAATCACGAAGGCAAGTTTGCGAGCTCGATGCACTCAACACAAGGAATTTCATGACAAGCTAAGCATACTACCAGCAAGAAGACATGATTATGAAGCTAACCATGGCAAGAATAATCTCATAGCATGCATGGATCAACTACAACAACCTCAGCAAAATTGATTAACACGTAAACAATCTGCCAGGAACATTTGATAGCAAAAGTAGAGCAAGATTGAGTCATGCTAGGGTACTCCATAATTGCAAACAAAGACATGGATGGATAGAGCATAACAATATCTCAAAATCATCCTTACTGAACATGCTCAAAAGAGGCATGGATCACTCTGTAGCAACGAGAATACATGCCATAAAAATAACATCAGGGAAATGACTTAGAAGAATTCTAAGTCCCTGAAATCAGCAACATCACGAGAGCTACTTTGCATGCTTGTGCTAGTCACCACATTGATCACAAAAATACATGGCATACACCCCTGTAAAGATGGCATGGCATAAAACAAAACACATGTAGAGCTCATGACCATATGAAGCACACAATAATCATGGCAAAAATGACAAATGCTCAAAAACTGATAAGGATCAGCACCTAATATTACATAGCACTCTTGCAACAACATTTAGGGCATCAAGATGAACTGAAATGAATATGGTGCAATGGAATGAAATGAAGAGCACATCATGATCAACATTTCGATATATCGTATGCACAAAATGGATCTATGGAGATGAAGTTATGACATGATGAACAGAGGCATATATTATGAGGAACTGAGGACTTAGTCGTTTTTCGAGGAAAAACCAGGCGGGCGCTGAATAGCTAAAGCGTGCACCGGGCGAAGAAAAGAGGGGGACGCTCACCAGATGGGCTCGGCCCAGAGAGGAGGAAGCAAGTGGGCCGGGGAAGTCGGGCTGGGCCGAAAGCATGCATGGCAGGGCCCAAGTGGCCGGCGCGCCCGGTCGTCGTCGTCCTCCCGATCCCGCCTGGATTGGGACAAAGTCGGCGGCGCCGGCGAGGCAGTCCGAAGAAGCGGGATGAGGCGGCGCGGTGGTGGCACTGGCAGGTCCGGTGGCGGCAAGCCGGATCCGGGCGGCGGCGCATGGCGAGGACAGGCACGGGGCGACGACCCGCTCGGAGGAGTCCGGTGCGGTGGTGCGCGAAGGGCGGCGGGGCCAGGTGCGCGAAGGGCGGCAAGGTGAAGATCGTCGGCGGCGAGCTGCATGGTAGCACGAGGAGGCGGCGGAGGAGAGAGCCGGGCGGCGCTCGGGGCAGGGCTCCTGCGGAATGCGGCGGCGGTGAGATGGGTCGGGAGGGCCCGCGATGGGCTTCGGCGGGCCCGGCGAAGTGGGGGAGGTGGAGAGGCGACGTGGCGGCTCCGGATAGGCTGCGGGCGGTGGTAGTGATGACGTGTCGCGACAGGATTGCCCGGAGCGATGTAGCGGCGGCGCGGACATGTCCGGCGCGGCGCGGACGTGTCCGGACGCGCGGAGGAGGAGGAGGTTAGGGTTCAACTACGGAAATTTCGGGGGAGAGGACATATATATAGGTAGAGGGAGCTACGAGAGTCCAAATGAGGTGCAGTTTTCGGCCACGCGATCGTGATCGAACGACCAAGAGAATGGAGTGCCTTTGGATGGGTTTTGGGCCACTTTGGAAGGGTGTTGGGCTGCAACACACACGAGGCCTGTACGGTTCCTCGGTTAACCGTTGGAGTATCAAACGAAGTCCAAATGGCACGGAACATGACAGGCGGTCTACCAGTAGTATAGCAAGGCCGCTTGGCAAATCTCGCTCCAATCCGAGAACGTTTAACACCCGCTCACGAAAAGAGGCAGAAGGAGGCGCCGGAGGACATAGGAGCGCCGGATTGCAAAACGGACAACGGGGAAAATGCTCGGATGCATGAGACGAACATGTATGCAAATGCGATGCACATGATGACATGATATGAAATGCATGACACGCAAGAAAATGACGAGGCAACAACAATGAATAACTGGAAGACACCTGGCGCAATGGTCTCGGGGCATTATAGCACTCCACCACTACGAGAGGATCTCACCCCGAGATCTAGAATGGCACCAGAGGGAAAAACGGAAGAGAAAGAGAAGAGGTAAACTAAGTTGCTTCTTTGACAAACGAGTGAAACCAAAGAACCCTGAAAAGTTTGAACAAATTGGAAGAAAGAATACAACAGGGATGAACGAAGTTGAAAACACTCCGTTCGAAAAGAGGAACAAGGAAGAACAAATTCGTATAGCACTCCGGTTGAAAAGATATGCAAGACTTGATAGGATGAAAAGGACTTGAGCAAAGGGGAACAATACTCCGTTTAAATGGGTAAGCATGAAAAGAACACCATCCAAGATGATGAGATAAAAGAGCAACATCACAACGCCTCCGGAAGAAATGTGAGGATGGAATGGAATGAATGCAGGAGAAAACAATATCTTCAACCTCAAAAGATCTTGAAGATCATCTTTAGGGGAAAGTTCGAGTGGAGTTGTTGGAAAACCAAAAACGAAAAGAACAAGGTTGTAGTGAGCTTATGGAGAATATTTCAAAACTATGAGGTGAAATTCTGCCACTAATGAAAACAATAGATTGGATTGATATGAACAAGAAGACGAGAAATTTATTTCACCGGGAGGATAGATGAAGAACTTGGGTCATTTATGAGCACCATAAATAGCAACAATCCTTAGGAAAGCTTTAGGTGAAACATGACACAAGATAACTCCAACGAAGAGGTTGATGGATTTAAAATACCTCATTCTTAACAACATGTGAATCATGAAACATGAACTCAAATTATCAAGAATGACATAATACCACCTCCAATGATACGGTAGAAAGAATTGCACTCTGGATTGCAACATGAAGAATGCTTGAGCTCCTCTGGAAAGAATCTTGATGAACACTTCGAGAAGGAATTTCAGTCCTTTATTAACCATCATGTAGAGCCTCCATGAAGACCTCCGATAAGAAAACAATAACAAAGGAAAAAGAAGTTGAAAACACAAGGTGAAGCCTTGAGATGATTAGATGAAGCTTTACGACGAGATAAAGTGGAAGCTTGGAATTCCGGAATAAAAGATAAGGCATCTCGAACCGAGAATTTGACGAGCCTCCGGAATAAGGAATTAATCACTTGGGTGAATCTAGAATAAGAATTATGTTATGCTCATCCTTCACCACTTTAAATTGATGAGAAGAAATGGATTTGGCATACTACTTATTCCAGTTGCAAAGGATTGAAGAGAGATATAGCATGAACTTGAGAAGGTCTTCAACGAATCCACCAGTAGGATTGAAAACAATGAATACATAGATATGATAAACGAAGGAAGAAGAATCTTGGAAGAACCATCGTAAGAATTGAAAACGATTGAAGAAAAGATAAAGAAGAACCGGGAAGAATTAGCAAATGAACGAAGATGCTTGAGAGAATTTAGAAACAAGATAATGAAGAGATCTTGAACTGATTAACGAATACTTGAGCGATGCACCGGTAAGATTTGGAGAACAAAAGCTGAAAGCTGAGAATGATTAATATTTGAAAAGATGGCCTTCAGAGAATCAAATTGAAAGGAATCTTGAATTGTTCTGGATAGGTGAAAATAATTCTCACAATCAAAAACAATTATGAGAGGATGGCATCAAGCTAGAATCATGAATCTTTGGGAGAACGGATAAGATTGAGGAGAAACTCTTCTTCGATCTTCACAAACGTGAGAATGACGACGAGAAACACCATCATGATTTGTTGAGACACTCCGGAATGAAAATTAGAAAGGTTGAACTAATGATGAAAAAATGTGACAGAACTTTGAGAAGGCATTTGACTGATGATAACTCATTCTTATGTCAAACTTGGAAAAGAATTTGAGAAGCTCCAGGAAAATTAGAAGAGTTAGGTAAGATCCTAGAAAAAAACCTGTGGGTTAGGGCCCACTCAAAAGAAACACCTTTGAAGGGATTGCTTGAAAAGGAGATTGCACCAGTTGAGTTAAATAACTTGTATGAGATGACATCCTCGCAAGAGCTTGAACGGATTAGTAGTGAAAACACGAATCTTCTGAGATATCTTCAGCACTCCGAAACGATTGAATAGTGAGAGGTGAAAGATTAAGAGGTAGAACGGCATGGAAAAGCATTTGAAACAAGGAAAGGGATATGATCAACAAAGCTTGAATTGAATCCACCGGAGAAGAAAAGAATGAAGAATAATGAACTTGAGGCTCTGTTACTATCTTCTTGAGAATCACCGGATAAGAACATTGACAGAAAAGAATGGAGAGACTTCCCATCAATAAAATAGATACTTGATTAAGAAATCCGAGTCCTTGAAGAAAAAGGGTGGGAGGGCGGGAAAAAAAAGGCAGCCCGGGACGGATGAAACCAACAACGTTGAGAAGCCTTGAGTTGATCTTGCGGATGTTGAAAAAAATCGGATCCACTTGACGAGAAGCGCGCCGGTTGAAACAGATTGACATGACAATCTCGATTATCATAAGGATTAGTATTCCCATAGGAATATGAGAACACCACTTAGGAAAAGTATGGAATCAACATTTGACTTCGAAGCAACTCGAATACCACAATCAAAACAAAACAAGGATTGGCTTGCAGAATTAGCCGGAAACAAACATATGATAGAGATTTCGTCCGAAGTTTTCATGGTGGGGCCCACACGGGCTCGATCGTACAACACCATCATGTACAAGGCAGTGCACATGACATCCGAAGCGTCCCCGAGTCAGCATAGCCAAGGACTCTTTAAGACACAACGAGACCACTGTAAAACCAACCATGGATAGGTGGACCACTAGACGTCGAACCCCAATCTCATATCATGCATCTGTCGGAAAGATATCCTAAGAGCTACTTGAATTCCCACTTATAAACTCCCAAAATTTTCCGGTTATGCAATCAGGTTTTGGGGATACAGGGGAAGCATAATATCTCACCCAAACTAGCAAATCCTACATCCAGCTGTATCCATCCCAACACATAACCAAGAAACCTTCGGAAATCATTTACCTCAACCTTCGAAAAGCATCCGTTATATGAGTTATGGCAATACTCTCGAACTCCCGCCCCAGTACTGGGTGGCGTTGAGGTTATCTCACCAACAACTGCATAAAAGATATTTTCGATGTCGGTGAAACTCAGGTATTCCAGAACTGCAACGATAAAATTGTGACGACAACACCTCGGAGCTCAACTCCCCGGGACACTTCCACAACCCCTAGATGTTAGGAGGCACCAAGAACAATGTTCTCATCACAAAACCATCGAAACGATTCCAAGATACCCGCGTGATCCTAAATTTTTTTAGAGAAATTTGAGAAGGGAAGAGTCAAAACTCTATGTCAGGAAGCCTCACCAGAGCGACGAAGGGACTGAGGAGTAAAAAGAATCCTACTCTCCGATATATATAATCCTATAAGACTCAAAACATTTTTCTAGACTCAACAACGCCAGTGATTCGGTCAAGCAGGGGGCTCCTAAGTCGGGGAAGGCTCTGATTACCAACTTGTAACACCCACGATGCAGCTATATCTCCCACGTGTCGGAGCACGACTTAGAGGCATAACCGCATTGTAGGCATGTCGCAAGAGGGGTAATCTTTACACATCCCATGTACCGAATAAGAAAGAGGTACAGAGTTGGCTTGCAATCGCTACTTCACACAATACTTAAATGTAGCATTACATCATCCAGATACAATCAAGGTCCGACTACGGAACCAAAATAAAAGAAGACCACCCCTAATGCTACAGATCCCCGATCGCCCCGACTGGGCTCCACTACTGATCAACTAAAACGAAACAACACAATGAACGAGATCTTCACCGAGCTCCTCCTTGAGCTCGGTTGCGTCACCTGCACGGTATCATCGGCACCTGCAACTGGTTTTGGTAGTAATCTGTGAGTCACGGGGACTCAGCAATCTCACACCCTTGTGATCAAGACTATTTAAGCTTATGGGTAGGAAAAGGTATGTGAGGTGGAGCTGCAGCAAGCACTAGCACTACAGGAATCTGGTACTTTGCCATCAGCCATGGCGGACGGCAAAGGCTAGGATGGCGGACGGCAAAGGCCTTTGCCGTCCGCCGCGGACGGCAAACAGCGACGGCAAAGACAGGGTCGGCAAAGGCCTTCTTTGCCGTCTGTTTTTTGTAGCGGACGGCAAAGAGGCCTTTGCCGTCAGTGGCGGACGACAAAGGGCACGACTCTTTACCATCTGCTGGCAGACGGCAAAGGGCACGGCTCTTTGCCATCTGCTGGCAGACGGCAAAGGCTGCAGGCTCTTTGCCATCTGTTGGCAGATGGCAAAGAGACCAAATAGGCATTAATTATGTTTCTTCTTATATCAATTCATTTTCACAAAAAATCAAACACAATCAAACACAGACTATATGTATGACAAATATAGCATATCCAACACATATTACCAATACTCATGAACACATATATATCCAACACATATCCATGAACACATATCCAACACATGTTACCAATATATAGTCATGAACACATATATATCCAACACATATCCATGAACACATATCCAACAAATATTACAAGGAATGATCTAAAACGAAATATCTATTTTCCTAAAAACTATCTTATTACTAAGATCTTCTCTGGATCTTCTTCTTTTCTTCCAACCTGCATAACAAAAACACTAAGAAAGAGAGAATAGGTTAGGAGTAGAAATGTAGCATTTCACTTGGTGAAATGCAATGCTGTAGGAGCTAGTACTTGAGATCAAGATAATCTTAGTTAAGATCCTGATTTTCAAAGTGATCTTAATTAGAAAGCAAAATAGAGTAAACCAATACCAAAGAGCCAAAGAAGAGAACCAGCCAAGGACCCAATCAAGAAGCCACCACAATTAGCAGTAAGTTAAATGCCAACACAAAGACCACTATCAGTACTAGCTCCAGGAATTAAGCCAACTAAAAACTAGTGATTAAAGCCAAAGATTAGACTTCATCACCACAATCAGTTTTGTCTAGTGACAATAGGTACATGTCACTGTGCAACGCCAAAAACAAAGCTCCAGGAGGAGATATACATCACAACCAGCCAACCAGACCAAGTCCCAACACATCCAACCACCAGCAGCTTAGAAGAGATAACTATTAAGGAGAGCTACAGAAGACCTCAAGGTATACTTGAGGGATTATGTGCTCAGACAGCCTGGAAGTGCCAGGGCTGGTTCATCACAGCACAGGGATAGTCACATGTAAATTAAGCCTAAGAGAGGGGGGCTCAGACCAGCATCACTGCCCAAATCAGATGTAGTATCTGTCTTATCAGTAGAAAACTAGGAAAGTAACAGCCAAAACCAAGTATAGTATCTGTTCATAGGCTATTAGAAAGAGACAAATAGGAATAGCCAAACCAAGTGGTATCTGTTCATATCAGTATTAGAAGTGAAATAACTAAGAACAAGTGAGTATCCATTCATGAGTAAAGTAACTGACCAAAGTAACAACTCCAGGATCAACTACATAGAACAGAGCAGTACAGGAGTATATATACTTCACAAATACACATAGATGGTCACTGACCAAAACCCTGACACAGCAAGAATCCATCACAGAGAGCTCCAATACAAGTTGATGCTCATCTACAGCAGCTAACCACAGCTAATAGAGCCTCACATCCAACAAGATCAAGAGCTATGCATTAGAGAGATCAGGAGGGGAGCAAGGAGAAGCTCACCAAAAGGAGTTGTAGCCGAAGCAGGATGCAGCCACACCATCACTATGGTGTGACCAACATCACAACCAACACCACCACAACAAGCCGGAGCTTGCCAAAGAGCACTACAACGGCGGCGCCAGTGAGAGCACGGGCACGAAGGCGCCAACCAGGGGCACCGCAGCACGGAGGCGCCACCCGGGGGCACCACCGCGCCACGGCACATCCAGCACAGCCAGATGATCCTCACGGCGACCGGACCTAAATACGGTCCGTCCACTTTGGTTGCACATGCCAAATCAGCGATGAATGAGCTAATTTTCCCGCATAGCAAGCAAACACTCCATTCAATAGAAGAAAGACCGGTTTTACAGAAGCAAAGATTAAAGGTAGAGTGTTCAGAAGCAATGAATGATCGATTTGGCATAAGCAGGACCAAACCAAAACCATGGCAGAAACTAAATTGACAACACATGATGATGCCTCCGAAGTAGATAAGGACAACACAAGTTTTACCTATACACAACACAACGATCACTATACGAAATAGTAAGCATTTATAGTTTCCTTGTGTTTGATTGATTGACACTCATTATTAACAAGTCAAGTTAAATCCCTGCAGCATATGTAGTAAGGACCCTATCAAATCGAGCTAACCACGGCAGCCCTCAAGCAGAGTAAACCGATTTATGGCACAATTATAGAAGTGAACAACTGAGTCCTCCTCAACCATTATTGCATATGCAGCAAAAACAAGATTGATAATTTTTCTTGTTTGGTTTAGAACTTGAGTGGACGGGTGCAAGGCAGGAAAAGAAGAAATCCAAGAGGGAAGGAGAGGAGAAGGGGCGGACCTGTATGGCGTTGGGCAGTGGTGGAGCTGCGTCCTCCACGGCGTCCTTCCCGTCCATGGCGTCCTTCCCGTCCATGGCTTCCCGGCATGATGAATCTCTGAGGGAGAGGAGACGCGACGCGATGCAGTGAGAAAGAGAGGGATGGATGTGACGAGGAGGAGTGAAGAGACTCACCTGAGTCACCGGAGCAACACCGGAGCCACGCCGACGATGTGGTGGCCGAAACCCTAGCCGCAGGGGAGGGTCACGCGTGGTTGCTGGAGGACGCGCGAGTCAGATCTGGTCGGAGGGGATGGAGGAGCGGGGCGAGGGGGTCACGTGGGTGTGCTGGGCCGCCGTAGGTGCTTGCGCGAGGGAGAGGGAGAGACGAGCGGGGGAGAGAGAGAGGGGAGAGAGAGAGAGGAGGTGGGGGCGTGCGGAGAGAGGGGAGACAGAGAGAGGAGGTGGGGGTCAACGATTTTCTTTGTACCCACAAAAAAAGAGATAGCCCCACCTCTTTGCCATCCGCCAGCACATGGTAAAGATTCTTTGCCATCTGCTGGCAGACGGCAAATAATTGGCTGATGGCAACTGGCATCTTTGCCGTCTGTCAGTTCTTTGCCGTCTATTTTTTGCAAGCAGACGGCAAAGTGCCTCTTTGCCGTCCGTCAGCTGACGGCAAAGAACTGGCAGACGGCAAATAAGCTGATTCTAGTAGTGTAGCATATATGGTGGCTAACTTACGCAAATGAGAGCGAGAAGAGAAAGGCAAGGCACGGTCGTGAACTAGAAGTGATCCTGAAACTACTTACGTTTAAGCATAACTCCAACACGGTGTTCACTTCCCGGACCCCACCGAGAAGAGACCATCACGGCTACACACGCGGTTGATGCATTTTAATTAAGCTAAGTGTCAAGTTTTCTACAACCGGACATTAACAAATTCCCATCTGCCCATAACCGTGGGCACGGCTTTCGAAAGTTTAAAACCCTGTAGGGGTGTCCCAACTTTTCCCATCACAAGCTCTCACGGTCAACAAAGTATATTCCTTCTCCCAGGACGACCCGATCAGACTCGGAATCCCGGTTACAAGACATTTTGACAATGGTAAAACAAGACCAGCAAAGCCACCCAGATGTGCCGACAAATCCCGATAGGAGCTGCACATATCTCGTTCTCAGGGCACACCGGATGAGCAAGACGTCAGGTTGGCATAAACCCTGGTTGCCCAGGGGGCGCCGGACATCGCTCAGGTTGGACTAACACTTAGAGAAGCACTGGCCCGGGGGGGTTAAAATAAAGATGACCCTTGAGTCTGCAGAACCCAAGGGAAAAAGGCTAGGTGGCAAATGGTAAAACCAAGGATGGACCATGCTAGAGGAGTTTTATTCAAGGAGAATTGTCAAGGGGTTCCCATTATAACCCAACCGTGTAAGGAACGCAAAATCAAGGAACATAACACCGGTATGACGGAAACTAGGGCGGCAAGAGTGGAACAAAACACCAGGCATAAGGCCGAGCCTTCCACCCTTTACCAAGTATATAGATTCATTAATTAAAATAAGATATATTGTGATATCCCAACATATATCCATGTTCCAACAAGGAACAAACTCCAATCTTCACCTGCAACTAACAACGCTATAAGAGGGGCTGAGCAAAGCGGTAACATAGCCAAACAATGGTTTGCTAGGACAAGGTGGGTTAGAGGTTTGACATGGCAATATGGGAGGCATGATATAGCGAGTGGTAGGTATCGCAGCATAGGCATAGCAATAGAGCGAGCAACTAGCAAGCAAAGATAGAAGTGATTTCGAGGGTATGGTCATCTTGCCTGCAAAGTTCTCCAAGAAGACGAAAAGCTTGATCTTCGTAAGCGTACTCAACGGGTTCCTCGATCACGAACTCGTCTCCCGGCTCTACCCAAGGCAAGAACACAAGCAAAGGAGACAACAATCAACCACGGTGCAATGCGCAAGCAACATGATGCAAAACATGGCATGATATGCGGGATGTGATATGCAATGCATATGCGAGCT
Source organism: Triticum dicoccoides (assembly GCF_002162155.2). Classification (NCBI taxonomy): domain Eukaryota; kingdom Viridiplantae; phylum Streptophyta; class Magnoliopsida; order Poales; family Poaceae; genus Triticum; species Triticum dicoccoides. The sequence goes on along the minus strand of NC_041380.1, from coordinate 239,131,961 downwards.
CCGGAAGGATAAGATTGAACCAGGCCTCAACTTGGCAAACCAAGTGTGCCGCTGGAAAGATGAGTTGATTTCGGTCGAAATCGATATAAAGATCACCGGAAACGGATGCACGGTTTGCAAATGGCAAGCAAAACAATAATGGCACAAATCTGCGATTAACAGCACGATGCCATCTAGAATGCAACAAGAAACTATGCTACCGCACTCCAACATAGTAACAAAGCACATGGCAGTTATCCACTCAAGATGCTTGACAAAAGATGAACACTGAGCTACGGCTAAATCACACAATAGCAGGTTCAAACAATCATGGCAAAAGTGCAAAAGATAACAGGATCACAGGCTTAGTGAAAATAACATGTCAGGATTTAACATCAGGAAGCAATGTTTAGAGCAAGATAACAACAAGCTACAAGAACATATCATAGCAAAGCAAGGCATGGCACAAAACTAATCAAAGCATATAAAAAAGTCTCTTACTTACCATAAGAAAAAGAGGATAAGAAGATACAATGGTACCCATGTAAACATAGCAAGTTTCGTTAACAGATTCGGACTTGGCAGAAAACTAGACATAGCATAAACAGAGTCATGAAGGAAAGTTTGCGAGCTCGATGCACTCAACACAAGGCATTTCATGACAAGCTAAGCATACTACCAGCAAGAAGACATGATTATGAAGCTAACCATGGCAAAAAGAATCTCATAGCATGCATGGATCAACTACAACAACCTCGGCAAAATTGATTAACACGTAAACAATATGCCAGGAACATTTTATAGCAAAAGTAGAGCAAGATTGAGTCATGCTAGGGTACTCCATAATTGCAAACAAAGACATGGATGGATAGAGCATAACAATATCTCAAAATCATCCTTACTGAACATGCTCAAAAGAGGCATGGATCACTCTGTAACAACAAGAATACATGGCATAAAAATAACATCAGGGAAATGACTTAGAAGAATTCTAAGTCCCTGAAATCAGCAACATCATGAGAGCTACTTTGCATGCTTGTGCTAGTCACCACATTGATCACAAAAATACATGGCATACACCCATGTAAAGATAGCATGGCATATAACAAAACACATGTAGAGCTCATGACCATATGCAGCACACAGTAATCATGGCAAAAATGACAAATGCTCAAAAACTGATAAGGATGAGCAGCTAACATTACATAGCACTCTTGCAACAGCATTTAGGGCATCAAGATGAACTCAAATGAACATGGTGCAATGGAATGAAATGAAGAGCACATCATGATCAACATTTCAATATATTGTATGTACAAAACGAATCTACGGAGATGAAGTTATGACATGATGAACAGAGGCATATATTATGAGGAACTAAGGACTTAGTCGTTTTTCGGGGAAAAAACCAGGCGGGCGCTGAATAGCTAAAGCATGCATCGGGCGAAGAAAAGAGGGGGACGCTCACCAGATGGGCTCGGCCCAGAGAGGAGGAAGCAAGTGGGCCGGGGAAGTCGGGCTGGGCCGGAAGCATGCATGGCAGGGCCCAAGTGGCCGGCGCGCCCAGTTGTCGTCGTCCTCCCGATCCCGTCTGGATCGGGGCAAAGTCGGTGGCACCGGCGAGGCAGTTCGACGAAGCTGAACGAGGCGGCGCGGTGGTGGCACTAGAAGATCCGGTGGCGGCAAGCCGGATCCGGGCGGCGGCGCATGGCGAGGACAGGCACGGGGCGACGACCCGCTCGGGAGAGTCCGGCGCGGTGGTGCGCGAAGGGCGGCAGGGTGAAGATCATCGGTGGCGAGCTGCGTGGTGGCACGAGGAGGCGGCGGAGGAGAGAGCCGGGCGGCGCTCGGGGCAGGGCTCTAGCGGAGCGCGGCGGCAGCAAGATGGGCTGGGAGGGTGGCCCGCGATGGGCTTCGGCGGGCCCGGCGAAGTGGGGGAGGTGGAGAGGCGACGTGGCGGCTCCAGATAGGCTGCGGGCGGTGGCAGTGATGACGTGTCGCGACAGGATTGGCCGGAGCGACGTGGCGGTGGCGCGGACATGTCCGGCGCGACGCGGACGCGTCCGGACGCGCGGAGGAGGAGGAGGTTAGGGTTCAACTGCGGAAATTTCGGGGGAGAGGACATATATATAGGTAGAGGGAGCTAGGAGAGTCCAAATGAGGTGCGGTTTTTGGCCACGCGATCGTGATCGAACGACCGAGAGAATGGAGGAGGTTTGGATGGGCTTTGGGCCACTTTGGAATGGTGTTGGGCTGCAACACACACAAGGCCTTTACGGTTCCTCGGTTAACCGTTGGAGTATCAAACGAAGTCCAAATGGCACATAACTTGACAGGCGGTCTACCGATAGTATACCAAGGCCGCTTGGCAAATCTCGGTCCAATCTGAGAATGTTTAACACCCGCTCACGAAAAGAGGCAAAAGGAGGCGCCGGAGGACATAGGAGCGCCGGATTGCAAAACGGACAACGGGGAAAATGCTCGGATGCATGAGACGAACATGTATGCAAATGCGATGCACATGATGACATGATATGAAATGCATGACATGCAAACAAATGATGAGGCAACAACAGCGAATAACTGGAAGACACCTAGCGCAACGGTCTCGGGGCGTTACACGGTGGCTTGCGGTTCAGGGGGTGGAGGTCGAAGATAAACTGCAGGCCCTTGATTTCGTATCCAATGGCTGGAAAATCTACTGACCAGAGATGAAAAAGTCAGTCAACTGACGTGTAGCCTCACCCCGCACGTACACATGCACGCACAAAACACTCGCACGAACACACGCACGCATGTAGGCATGCAACACTGACACATACACATAATGAACACATGCACGCATGCAGGCATGCAACACTGACAAGTACACTTGCACTCATGAACACACGCACGTACGCACACATGCATGCAACATTGAAACGTACACATGCATGCACGCAACACTCGCACGCCTACATGCACACCGGCGACACCGCACACGACGCAGGACACACGCTCAACCAATACATGCATGCACCCTTTGTTAAGGACATGGATTGTTACGGGTATTAATCAATCTTATCTTTTTTTGCAAGGTTTAATCAATCTTTCTGTGATAAGCAGAACATTGATGTTTGCAGCGGTCTTTATGAATCACAACGTATCGAAGGGGCTATCAACGTATATATGAAAATTTTAAAATTCTCTTATGTTATATAGTGGGCTTATCTAGATGAATAGATGACGTCACACTCAATGAAGAATCATCGTTTTATGAAATGCCCGCTTTTGACCGCCCTGGCCCACCAAAAGTTCCTTTGCTGTGCGCTACCTGTGTTGGGTCACTGACATGCAAGCCATGTACCCAAAGAGCCCACACGTCAGTGGAAGAACGGCGCGGTGTCGTACGTCAGAGTCGACGGCGCCACTTGATGCACGCCTGGCTGAATACGCCTCCTTGCCGCATTCAAACGCCTCCATGAAACCTGTGTGGAAGCCGAGAAACCCACTCTAGACACATGTCTGTTCATGACCGGGCCGACATTAAATGCAACACCGCCCGAGCTCCTCCCGTCCGCTGTCTATTTAATCTCCTATTTAAATGAGGCCAAATGTCGGCCAAGAATCGCACCCCTCCGCCGCTCCCCTATCTCCTCCTTCACCATTTTGTCCACTCTTACAATGGCTTAGGAAGAATAGTTATCCCGCATCCAAGCCGGCTGGGTGGCCCGCCGAGCCCGCCGGATATGAGCTATGCAGCTCGCTGATCCACCTCCCTTCCCTCGCCCGATGGAGCCAATAGCTGCCTCAAGCCGGCACGCGGTTCAGCAACTCGTCGCTCCAGGCCAGCTCGACGAGGAGCGGCGCACGGGCGTCGTCGCTGCCGTCCACGCTGCTGCCTCGTACCACGCCTCCCGTGTCTGCGACCGCGTCTCTCGTTTCTGTGGCCGAGACTCCCATGCCGGCGGCCGTGCCATACAAGAAGAGACAGAAGTCGGGTGCGCAGAGAGCGGCGAGTCGGTGGCCAGCGCCTCCGCGTCCGCTGCCATCATCGAGGAGAAGTTGAACACGGGAGGCCGCCACCGCATGGATCCCATGAAGGCCACCGTAGAGGCGACACCGTCATACACAGCAGATGTCTTGCCGGATCCTTTTGTTGCGAGGACCTTCATCGACCCCGCATGGGCTCCATGGAAGCGGAGAAGCCCCCTTCCACCATCATCTTGGGCATCAGCCAACCATATCAGTTGGGCAGTGGGGAAGCGAGCCGTCCTTTGCGCTGAAGACTATACCTCTGGGGCTCCCGGCAGTCCAGTGATCGTGCTGCCGGACATGAGGAACACAAATGGATCGGCGGGCGACCATTTGGGCCAGGTATTATATACTTGTGCTGTCTAGAACTAGCACCGCTTAGTTGATTTGAATGCAATGAAATCCATCATGTTTGTATGAAAATCCAGTCTTTTATATGAATTCCGTCATTGTTTACGAGAAATATATGTTTGCATGAATTTCGTCCAGTTGGTTGAGTTGCTGTCAGAATGTGTGTGGCTACAGTTGGATGGCGTAATATGCGGGTCGCCGTCGGTCTGCGGTCGGCTCGGGCGGCGTGGTTGGTAAAAAAAGCACAAATCATGCGAGCTTGTCTCCAACGTGGGCGCTGGAGGATGCATGAGCACCCGAGCCCTTCCTCGTTCATCGGTGGCAAAGGCACCGGTGGACAAAAGGGTCACCAATATTTTGGCTACCCTGGGAAAAATCCAAACAGCCCCTCCCAGCAAATTCAAATCCCTCGTTCACCGTGAAATTTTTCCATGTGCTATTTTCATGGACAAGCAAGATGCCTGTGCATTGCAGGGAACATCAAGATGCATTTTTTTACAAAACACCTATTGTGATTGACCCACACAGGAGTAATCCCATGTGCAAAAACTAATGATATCTCGAGAATTTTATCGGAAAAATGGTATCTCAAGAATTTCATCAAAAAATGATATCTCTACTCCTACAAAAGACTCAGTTGGTGATGATGGTGTGTCTGCCATATGTCATTTCTGACCATTAGATCTGCATCTAATGGCTGCAAGGTAAGTTGTGGCATTTTTGCAACAATAGCCCACTTCTCTGCTCCAATTTGAAAAAACCCTTTTATCTTGAAAGCAACCACATCCCTCCCTCGCCTCATCAAAACAACCTGAGAAATATATTTTGAGTCAAACGTAATATATTTTTAGTGGTATATATGTATATCAAAACAAGAGTGTGTTCTTTCAAGTTTGTGAACAAGTACTATTCTACTTTGGATCCGTTGCAAGGCACGGGCACATTGCTAGTCTTGAGAAAGATGAGAGATAAGGTGAGGAGGAGTGGAGCGTGGTGGTGACTGGTGGTCGGACTGGGCAGAGGCACAGGGATGGACGATGTATTATGTCTAGGTTTGTATCTCTCTCTCACACACCCACGTAGGTGGGGGACGTGCACAAAGAGAAGAGGTGCACACATGGCACACGTCCTCTCGTCTCTTTCCCAACCACACCCGCGCGGGTACACGGTGGAGATCATTTCTGTATGAAAAGGCAGCCCACGTGGTAATTTGACACGTGTCCTGGTTGTCCATTTGATGGAGGATCGTCTACCACGGGTGAACAAACAAATTGTGACTTGAAGCGTTATGTTAAAAAAGAGGCAAACCATGTGGGGCCTACCTTAGAGGCAAGGTTCTATACACTCGAGATGCTCTGTACGTATTACTTTTGATGTGTCCCGTCAACTCGCAGAACGAGGAGAAGCTTGCTTACTATGTCGTCTCCCCCACCCACAGGCGTGGTGGCTCGCACGAAGAGGTGAAGCTTGCTTACTACTCCTCATTGTATATTGGCTTATTGGTCCCCATTGTATTGTGTCAAATTTTGACTATAGATTGAACTAACAAAACGTTCATGCATGTTACCAAAAATTATACCATTGAAAATTATGTTGAAATATGAATCCAACGATATAATTTTTGTTGACATGCATTAACGTTTTGTTAGCTAAATATTTTGTAAAAATTTGGCATGAACTAGAAAGGTGACCTATAAACCAGGACGGAGGTAGTAGTACTACGCCTTATGCCCGCTCCCTCGCCCACGCGCGCGGTGGCTCGCAGGACGAGGAGAAAATTTTACTACTCCCTCTGTTTAATCCTCGTCCCTACCTTGGTTAGAGAGATTATCATATTATTTGGAATATATGTCCTTTAGTAGTACTCCCTCCTTTCCACTTTATGGCTCAATTTCCTTGGAGTAGTACTACTACATCAATTTCCTTGGAGTCCATGGTGCATCAAGCTACCCTAGGCTATGTTACTACTCCCTCCTTTCTAGTTTATGGATCAATTTCAAAATCTCTCCAACCAAGGTAGACGGTGAGTGGTGGAATTAATTTCGTAGTTTGCACAAGTAATGTACGCTCGTTTTTCTCAAGAAGTTATGTTTACCGAGGCATTAATTAGAATGAATGCATGCATGACCACTAAATTTCCATGAACTTCTACATGCATTGGTGATTTTTCTCTTGACAATGCTTGCATCGGGCAACATGTGATGGTACTACTACTAGTAGTAGAATTGAGACTCATAATATGGAAAAATGATTTTTTAGATGAGCCTATAAACTGGAAAGGAGGGAGTAGTAAGTAGTATATTACCTCCATAGTGGGTACATACTCTGTAAAATCAGATTTTCCCAAAACTAAGTCGCTCAACCTTTATTTTCTTGTTTCCCTTCCTGCCTCGTTGCCTAGAACAGACTGCCAAACTCCCCTTCCTACCATGCGGGAAAAGACCCGCCCTCGCCTTTTTTAGTCCGGGTTTGTATCGATGGATCGCGTGAAGCAACAAAAACCAAGTTGTGTCTTGTACTCCTCCATCGGCTCTCGCTTTTCATGAATTATGTACTTCCTCTCGCCGACATGTGGGACATATAGCAACCGGGTCAACATGTCATGCACCAACTAACAGTGCAGAATAGCGGGGGGGGGGGGACACACCCAGTTGTACCGCCCCAGTAGTAGTAATGAGCAATGAGACGTCAAATCACAATAACGCACCTTCCCAGACATATGAGGCAACCATTATTTCACACTTGGCTTCACCATCATCTCCTTCAATAAAACCACGTATAGTATTACTTCTGCCATTGTTCTGCCTCAAGAGGGGCACGCACATCGCCTTGGTACATCATGACATGTGGGACCACATGACATGCCATGCTCCCCCACCCAGCGCTCGGTAAAATCACCTCATTTTTACTAGTACTTCCTCCGTATCGGTTTACAGGGCATGCACGTCGTTCTAGGTTGAGAATTTAACTGGCTATATATGTGATGAACAGTATATGTTTAGAAACTACATCCGCTTAAGAATCGAATGATATACTTTTTGTGACATAGTAACTCATATTTAGTTAGTCAAATGGTTGACCAAGAACTACATGCACGCCCTATAAACCGAGACGGGGAGGGTAGTACAGTAGGTATCTTTTTAGATCAATATTGTCGGGATTCACCGAGGAGCAAAACCAAGTGGTATGCTGCTCCTGTTGTGTTGGCGTAACAACTCAAGCAGGGTCAGTCCACACACGAAATGGTGACACACTTAACAGGACCCCTTTGGCCGACATGTGGCTCATGGACCGTCTTGTTCCACGTGTGATGCACCAAATTACAGTTCGGAGAAGCGGTTGGACTTGGAGGCACCCCGGTCGTAGCGCCGTAATAGTAGTAAATGAGCGATGAGGGGTCAAATCACAAAAGCCCCACCTTTCCCGCATTAAGCTGGATGAACGAAGCAACCATCATTTCACTCTAGGGTACAAGAGCATAAAGAAAAGAGAAAACCAATGATGCATGCGGCAGCTACCTAGGGCACCCTAGGGTAGGGGCCTCCACTACAAATCCTTTTTTTGAAAGCGCTCCACTACAAATCCGTTTCTCCCTCCTCTTGAAGAAAACCGATGATGCGTGCGTTGGTAGGGTTTGTAGGAGTACTACGGCGTGTGGGGCCACGTCGTAGTAAACGGGAGAGGGATTGAGTTCGAGTCGACGCCTTAATATGTGTGGGCCACTTGGTTTTACGGGAACGAGGAAGCATTTTGGTTTCCGGGACCAGTGGAGATATACGTACAAAAAATTGTGGACGTAGGTTCTACGAAAAGGCAATGATGCATGGGCCCTCCATTTTGATATACCCGCGGCCGCGTGAAATTTGCTACTATACTCAAAACTAGTAAGGTACATACATTGAATGCATGAGATTTGGAAACCAAATTATGAATAGATAGACACTATAGCATGTAAAGCTTTGAGTCATATATGCATGATGTAGATGTTCATTTAGTTCTTATAGTTAATCTCATTCAAAATCAATTAGTTTTATAAAAAGGTTAAGATTCATGGGATTGTGCAATGTAAAGCATAAAGTAAAAAAACAAATAATGGAAATTCATTTAGAAAAAAAAGGTTTGGCCAATTATGATACGGAAGATTATATATCAAAGGAGAAGTGCTTGTGTTTTGGGAAAGCATGCACGGCCCACATCTCTTATTGGCTGATATGTCACGAAACAAGAACCAAGGAGGGAGTTAATGTACCGTGCCAAAGTGTTTTGAGATTATTTGGTTTTCAGAAGATGACTTACACACCTAGACGGAGGGAGTACAAAGAGAAAAAAATGAATTGTAGTTAAAAGAATGGCATTTCTAACAAAAATGTGAATGTGAACTACATATGTGTGCACGTGACCAGCACATACATTGTCAATGCAAAATTTAATGCAAGAAAAAACTTATGAGTAACATGCACGAATTGATGATGTGGTGCTTGCAAGCATAGAGTAGAAAAAACAATGTGATTTATGACTTGCATGCATGACGTGTTCTTGTGCCATAATTTCATGTCTAGAAAAAAATCTACTAGTGGGTTGTACTAGATATTTAGGAATAGAAGATGTATACATGGAAGTTTTAGGAAAGAGATTATATGTATCTCAATTCCCATGAGTAGGGATTGGAAAAGAGATGTCATTTGGTTCACATCATAGGAACTTCTCTATTGAATCTAGAGATGACATGTATCTAAATTCCTATGAGGAGGGATTAGAAAAGAGATGTCATTTGGTTCACATCATAGGAACTTTTCTATTGAATATACGCTAATGCTTATTTTCCTTTGAATTTATGTGAGTATAGGAATCCATTCATATGAACCAAGTGGCTCTAAAGCTATAAAAATGATATCATGTTTATTTCCTTTTAAATGTGGAGTATATGAATCTATTCCTATGAACCAATTGGCTCTAAAGGAAAAAATCATATAAAAATCATATCATATAGAGTTCCTATGATATTCCTCCACATCAAAGGATGGTTGAAATTGCTATAGGTCATACGGCGGTCGTTCTTTGAAGACTCCTCCTCCATCTTTATAGTCACCTCTCAAAGATGAATGAAATGATATATACTGGGTATTCTATATGTGCATTTTGGTACACGAAAACTCAGTAAAAGTATGTGAGGTTTGAATTTTCAATAAAGCTATATGAACTGCATTTTGGAACGGAGGGAGGATCATACGACACTTGCTAACACTCACGTGGAAGATTTCTGTGTAGGAGGAGTGGTTGCTCTGTTAAATGACATGGCAAAACTGACACTGCCAGATGCCGATCTAACGGTTCTTACGGCGTTCGTTGGGAAATGGCTTGTGGCGAACGTCTGTCGGATAATGATTTACGGACACATGCATTGCATTGATACGTGCCCCCTCTCTCTCACGCACACACGCACCCTCACGAGTCATGACTCTCCCGAGTCCTCTCACACCCACCGTCTATCTGCAGGTAGACGTCACACAAATATGTGCTTTTCACACCCTACCCTCAGAACTTCTAAAAAACAGAAGACGTCGCACACCTTTTATTTTAGCTCACACATCACACACTTATACTATTAGTCCTGTGGCGAACGTTCTTTGGGCAAAGTATATTATACTCTCATGAAAAGAAGCGGTGCACACACACACTAGTTCTCTCACACCCACTCGCGGGTACAAGTAGGAGCGCATTTTTTTGAAGCTAGTACAACAAAATCACTCCACTATATATAAGCAAGAGCCTTAGCGTTTCTTTACTAGGGTTCCTCTCTTTCACTCTCTCATGCTCTCTAGATCTAAGCAAGACAAAGGTGGCCACACTCTCTCTCTGCTCACGGCTGGTCACAAATTCCGCTGGACCACCTCGACCGGGGCAGGGGTGTAGGTGCATCGTTCACGCTGTCATCAGCGGAGAGGGAGGAGACCAACGGCTGCCCGCACGTCCCGATCGGCGGCCGTGCTTTCTCGGCAGGGCCTCCAAGCCCTTCTTCCCCCCCTGCGGTATTGTGGCCAAGATGTGGCCTCCCGACACCATCTTTGACACATGCCGATGACCCTCAGGTATATATTCCTTCAAAACCTTCCTTGCTCTACTGCCCCAACTCCCCACGTGGCTGCGTGTGGATCTTTTTCTACTTCCGTCGGCTGTTCCAAAGCCACCTAGACTTTTACTATTATAAGAGGTAAATCTAGTTCATACAGTCAAATCTAAGAGTTGGTTCAAACAGGGAAGAAACTGGGAAAGCTGTAGCATGAATCTAGGACTTGGTTCTAAGAGGAGACGGGGGAAAGTAGTAGATACCGGCTACCCAACCGGTCTATTGGTTGAAAAAGGCAAAGAAAGCATGGTGGATGGCGAAGGGTGGGGGAAGTGGACCTGTCTCTTGGTTGAAAAGGAAAGAAAGTGAGGGGTGTTGGGGGACAATGCAAATGAGAATGAGTAGGTCTAGATTTCCTGTGCTCGCATAGGAAAATGTCGCCGAGGAGATAAAAAATGGGACAAATGCAGACATGCTGCCTGAGTGTTTGCCGCTCTCGGCAACCACATCTGCCTCACCACTTTATGCCCCTGCTGTCCCTGCGCCCATATCGCTACCGTTAATGTAAAATCACTTGAAGCATTAAGCAATGCCACCTAATGTCACTATATGTAATGGTCTAGTGCCATCGATAAATTGAAGCAATGCCACCACCATTTTATGAAGTGCTTTCATCTTGCTTTATTTCCCATGAATTGTGTTTTTGCAGTTGCACTTAAATCTTACACCGCTAACATTGCTTCATCCCAGTGGAACTGCACAAATTTTATTGCACATTTACTGACCATGTGCTACTCTCATGACAGTAATACTAATGCTATTGTTCTGCATGTTAATCTAGTGGCAATGTTGATGTGATGTGATGCTACTTACTTAAGGGGACACTCATACTGTCAATCTAGTGCCAATTATAACACAATAGATGATGCTGTTAATCATATGCCACTGCAAATATCTGTCACTGTTTAAATAACCGTATTTTGTATTTGCGCAAACAGGGATGTCTGTCTCCATATCATTTCTATCGGCGCAATCAAAAGTACACACCTCAGTTTTAGTACAACTGCACAAAATGAGATGGCTATTCCTAGCAGTCGTCCTCTAACCACCAGTGTTCCAGGTACTGCGATTGTGTTTCTGGTTCATCTGGATAAACACCTTAGTAGAGAAAGCCGAAAATTGACTATCATGATAAGGCAAGAGCTGGTCAGCTATTCGGTGGCTAAAATCTCTTGCGATTTTTTCCGCATTACACGACGGATCGGCCTCCACCCAATCAGGTGTTCACAGCCCCTAGCCCGGATAAACAAACTAGGGGCTGCGCCTATACTCCTATTTGTCAAACTCCTATGGCTAAGTGAGGGTGATAAAGCCACATAGTCCGATTGCCTGGTTCGATGCACTAAACACCTCCTTCAAGGACCAAACTCTTGGGTCAAGTGTGTTTAGGTTCCAATCCAAACACCCTCGTACTATCTATGTGGGGGCTGAAGCCAACGACTGGCCAACTCTCAGATTTAAATAAATGCCCGCACAGGAGAAAATACTCTCGATAACTATAAGCAATATATTACATATAGGCTTTGTTCCATAATATAGGATTGGATAAACACAAATACATTCATTCAAAGATAATGTCCTTTGCACACTAGGCCACTACAATGCGGGATCCTTCTAGGATGTCATCAAAATAGCGCTCAGGCGTGTAGTGCTCTTTGCCCTCAAGCGGCCCCTTGGTCGCCAGCTTGATGGCGTTCATCTTCGCCCACTGCACCTTGATGCGGGCGAAGGCCAACATCGTGTCCCTTGTCTCCTGTTACCATCAATACTTAGATGCACAGTTTGGGACCCCCTACCCGAGATCTTCTGGTTTTGACACCGACAGCAGGGACTAGTGTAACTATGGTAGGCATGTCCTCATCAACCAATCTCGCTAGAAGATAAAAATGAAGATCTTAAAATGATTGGTGTTTCTTGTATCGATTCCTTGTTTAGTAAAGTTAAGTTGATGAAAAAGGGACTAGAGAAGAGTCAACTTTAGTTAGAAGGCATCCCGATAGTTCGGAGGGTGAAAATCTTGTTGAGAAAATTGATGAAATAGGGTTTGAAGAGGTCAAAACTTTAACTAGTGATGTGCCCACTCTTTTGGATTACAAAGACTTTAATTATGATAGTTGCTCTTCGATTGATTTTATTTCTTTGTTGCAATCCATGATAAATTCACCGCATGCTTATGAGCAAAATAAACCTTTTAGTAAACATATTGTTGATGCTACGATGAAAGCTTTAGAAGAAAAATTGGAATTAGAAGTTTCAATTCATAGAAAATTGCATGATGAATGGGAACGTACTATCAAAGTCAAGATTAAAAATTATGAGTGTTTTGTTTTGTGTGACTTGGGTGCTAGTGTTTCTACAATTCCGAAATCTTTATGTGATGTGCTTGGTCTTACCGATATTGAAGAATGTTCTTTGAATTTACACTTGGCAGATTCTAGTATTAAAAAGCTTATGGGAAGAACTAATGATGTTCTTATTCTTTCAAATAGGAATTATGTTCCCATATATTTTATTGTTCTTGATATTGATTGCAATGCGTCTTGTCTAATTATTCTTGGTAGACCGTTTTTACGCACTATCAGTGCCGTTATTGATATACAAGAAGGCAATATTAAGTTTTAATTTCCCCTATGGAAGGGTATGCAACACTTCCCTACAACAAGAATTAGGCCACATATGAATCGATCATGAGGGCATCTTGTGGATCTCGAAACAAAGATGACAAAACTTAGATCCTTGCTTTATGCCTAGCTAAGGGCGTGAAACAATACCGCTTGTTGGGAGGCAACCCAATGAATAAAAATTATTTTTGCTTTTTTGCTTCCTGTTCTTGAGTGTTAGCACAATTATGCTACTATTATGATTGTGTGTTTTTTGCGTTTTAATTAGTGTTTGTGCCAAGTAAAGCCTTTAGGATCTTCTTAGGTGATAGTTGTTTGATCTTGCTGAAAAGAGAAACTTCTGCACTCACGAAAAAATTTCTCATTTTTAACCAGAGCGTGATAAAATACCAATTCATTTTTAACAATATTAATATATAAATCACTCAGGTTTTCCTAATTTACCAAGATTTTTGGAGTTACAGAAGTATTAGAACTATCCAGATTGCTACAAACTATTCTGTTTTTGACAGATTCTGTTTTTCTTTGCGTTGTGTGCTTGTTTTGATGATTCTATGGTTTTCTTTGATGATTTTTTCCATAGAAAAGTTGGAATGCAGTAGATATAATGCAAGAATAAAATATGAATTGGTTTGATACAGTACTTATAGTAGTGATTTTCTTTCCTATACTAATGGATCTCACGAAGGTTTTGTTGAGTTTTGTGTGATTAAGTTTCAAGTTTTGGGTTACCTTATGATGGATAAAGGAATAAGGAGTAAGAAGAGCCTAATCTTGGGGATGCCCATGGCAACCCCCAATTATTATCCAAAGAGAAGCAAGCAACTAAGATTGGGGATGCCCCGAGTGGCATCCCCTCTTTCTTCTAACGACCATCGATATTTTACTCAAAGCTATATTTTTATTCATCACATACTATGTGTTTTGCTTGGAGCATCTTGTATGATATGAGTCTTTTCTTGTTTTGCTTTGTGTTTTTAGTCTTAATTCCTTTCTGGACACACCTATTTGAGAGAGCCAAAATTATGTCATGACTTGTTAGAATTGCTCTCTATGCTTCACTTAAATTTTTATGAGCTATGGACTTGCTCTAGTGCTTCACTTATATCTTTTTTAGCACGGTGTGCTTTAGTATTTTTTGAAGAAATGCTCTCTTGCTTCACTTAGATTTATTTGACATTTAGTGAAATTGTCAAGAAATTCTCTCTTGGTTCACTTAAATTAATTTGATAGAAAGAAATATTATGCTCATGATCTTCACTTATATTTGTTTGAGCTTATCAAAAGCAACACATGAAAAATAGTCCCAAAGTGAGAGATATCCAAGAAGGATATAATCAAAACTTTCATGAAGATCATTAGACAAAATAAACTTTGTTCTTAGTAATAGTTTTGAGATATGAGGATAGTAATATGTGAGCCATATTGTTGAGTAATTATGCTATAGTAAGAATATTGGTGTTAAGGTTTGTGATTCCCTATGCAAGCACGAAAGTCAGTAGTCATGCAATGAGATTACATCCTACCTGTGGTGCATTATTCGGTGTTAATTATGCTTAATGCTTGCTTATGATATTATTCGTTTCTTGGTTGCTCGCTTCCCAATCTTATGCTAGCCTTCATTTTGCACTAAGTATGATCACTACTTGTGCATCCAAAACCCTTTAAACTAGTTTTTCCACATGAGTCCACTATATCTACCTATATGCGGTATTATTTTGCCATTCTAAGAAAATTTGTAAGTGTCGTCTCTAATATTCATAATAAATTTCTCTTTTGTGTGCTCGTACCGCTTGCGAGGCGGTGAGGGGTGGCTAATATTTTCCATGCTAGATGTGTTGTTCTCACGATGAGTGTTTATTCACTTGTCATTGCACAAGAGTAAGGCAAAGGTATTAGGGATGCCCAATCCCGAAATGAAAAATGAGTTTACTTTATGTTGTCAAATAATAAATTCCTTGTAAAGTGTTGGTATGGAAGGCACCCGTGGATACGGTTAGCCATGGAAAGTGAAAGTATGGTGGAAAAAGGAATAAACTTTAATTTCTGTTTGGGAACCGCCTATGATATATCTAGCATGGAAAGTGTTGGGAACTCTAAGTCATTTTTTTGGTGGGAAAAGCATGCCTCTCAAAAAGTTTTTATCTCTCAATTTTCGCTTTGAGCTCTGGCACCTCTACAAATCCCCACTTCCCTCTGTGAAGGGCCTTTCTTTTACTTTATGCAATTTTTATTTTGAATTTGAGTCTCCCTATTCTCTTATAAAAGCACCAACAAGGGGGAACTATGATCGTACTTGAGCATTGGGTGTAGTTAATATGCGAGTGTGTTTCATGGATGGATCAATGATTGAGCATGACGGGCTGGGGATAAATTATTTCAGCGTCGATATTTTGAAAGACATGGTTGGTTGTTGGTATGCTTGAGTATTTAAGTTATCATGTCAAAACTAGACTATTGCTTTGAACAATATAAAAGTACAAATTTCCATGCTACAAAGCTAAGAATATGAGATGACATGTTAGGCAGCATTCCACATCAATTTTTTTATCATTTACCTACTCTAGGACGAGTGGGAATTAAGGTTGGGGATGCTGATATGTCTCCAACGTATCTATAATTTTTTATTGTTCCATGTTGTTATATTATCATTCTTGGATGTTTTATAATCATTTTATATCATTTTTTGGTACTAACCTATTGACATAGTGCCAAGTGCCAGTTGCAGTTTTTTGCATGTTTTTTTACATTGCAGGTAATCAATACCAAACGGAGTCCAAACACAGCGAAAGTTTTTATGGATTTTTTTGGACCAGAAGACATCCAATGGGCCGGAGAAGCGCCTGGGGGGTGCTCCGAGGGGAGCACAACCAACCAGGGCACGCCTGGAGGCCCAGGCGCACCCTGGTGGGTTGTGCCCACCTTGGGTGCCCCCAGACCGCCTCTTTGCTCTATAAATGCCCCAATATTCTAGAAACCCTAGGGGAGTCTACGAAAATCAATTTCAGCCACTGTAGAGTCCAGAACCACCAAATCCAATCTAGACACCATCACGGAGGGGTTCACTACTTCCATTGGTGCCTCTCCGATGATGCGTGAGTAGTTCTTTGTAGACCTTCAGGTCCATAGTTAGTAGCTAGATGGCTTCCTCTCTCTTTTTTGATTCTGAATACAAAGGTCTCTTGGAGATCCATATGATGTAACTCTTTTTGCGGTGTGTTTGTTGGGATTGGAGGAACTTTGAGTTTATGATCAGATCTATCTTTTTATCCATGAATGTTATTTGAGTTTCTTTGATCTCTTATATGCATGATTGCTTATAGCCTCGTATTTATTCTCTGATATTTGGGTTTTGTTTGGCCAACTTGATCTATTTATCTTGCAATGGGAAGAGGTGTCGGGTTCGATCTTATAGTGCTTGATCCTAGTGACAGAAGGGGAACCGACACGTATGTATCATTGCTACTAAGGATAAAACGATGGGGTCTATTTCTACATAAATAGATCTTGTCTACATCATGTCTTCGTTCTTATTGCATTACTTCATTTCTCCATGAACTTAATACACTAGATGCATGCTGGATAGTGGTCGATGTGTGGAGTAATAGTAGTAGATGCAGGCAGGAGTCGGTCTACTAATCTTTTACGTGATGCCTATATAATGATCATTGCCTGGATATCGTCATGATTATTTGAAGTTCTATCAATTGCCCAACAGTAAGTTGTTTGCCCATAGTTTGCTATTTTTATCGAGAGAAGCCACTAGTGAAATCTACGGCCCCCGGGTCTCTTTCTCATATTATTTGCCTTTGTGATCTATTTTCCTTTGCTTTTATTTTCAAATCTATTATACCCAAAAATACAAAAAATACTTTGCTGTAATTTATACTCATTCATTTTATCTCGCGTTCCCATGATCCATTCTATCATATTTTTGTCACGTCCTTTTGCCAATTTATGGCGCCGTTACCGGAAAGGGATTGACAACCCCTTCAATACATAGGGTTGTGAGTATTTGCTCATGACAATCACAGAGGTGCTCCCTTTACTCCCTAGCCGAAGAATCGAGAAAGTAGGGGTAAACACAGGAGCAAGCCAACCCAGCTTGCGGAACACTTAATTCAACATGGTGCATATTGTGGCGTAATACACAAACAAGGAACGAAGCCATACAAGTATAATCATATGCAAGAGGAAAAGCTTCATAAAAGAAGCCCCCAAGTAAACGGGGTATTTGAATTTGTGCGTCACAAACGAAGTTTTGACAGGGAACTTTTTCACAAACAACTTTTTTGCCAAAAAGTATAATGCTTGGTCGAACCGAAAAAAATTTAAAACTAAAAGTTTTTGAGCGACTTAGCTGGTTAATGTGCTCGGTGTTGATGGCACGATTCGGGCTTGTGGCAGGATGAAGACGCCCATTGATCTGTGACAGATCCGTCAAGGTTTGCAGTCCTCGGCATGGCCGAGGTCCCAACTACCAAGCCCGAGGTGGCCGAGCGAAGAGCTCGACATTCCAAAGAAGTGAAACCCCCAGTCCCGCCGCGGTGATGGAGCAGGTCGGCGGGTGACACCGGAGTCTCCGACCGAGTGGGTTGATGAAGCTATGAAGCAGGGTTGCCAACACAGGTCAGCGTGTTAAGGTGACAACACAATTTGGTCGATGGAGGTGACAGCGCTGTACGATCTAAGTAAATTGCCTGCACAGATAAAATAGTGCAAACCAAAAATGATAACAATAGAAAAATTGCATAGTTTATTTATGCAAAGTTGATAATTCAATGAATATAGCCTGGGTGCCGAGGGCGGTGTCGACGCGAGTCATTAATGCCACAATGAGGGCATGACGAAGCCTAAATTCATAGGGCGCAGGTCGGCAGGGCGACGCCCGGAGCCCCATCGTCAGCCGAGGTGACGATGTAGACCAGTCAACGTCGTTTACCTATGCACATAAAATAGTGCCAGACAAAAGTAACAACAAGGAAATATAGTAATGATATACCCCCTTTTTTTTAAAAAGGGAGAGTCCTTCTGCTTAATTAACTCAAGCAAAGTAAATAATTAGATGAAAATCGCCTGAGCGCCGAGGTCGGCACGGCGGAGTGGCCGCGCGGAGATTTCGGCAGAGGGACGTGCGCTGAGGTGACACCAAAACTTGGTCGACGTGGGCGGCATGATGACATCGGCTCGTCATGACACTGTCTACATGCATGAAGTGGCACAAGACAGATGATAATGATAAAATTAATTAAATAGCAATTTCTTACAGAATTATTTATGCGATATAAATTATTGAATGAGATGTGGCCTGGTAGAAGGATGATGTTAGCAAGCCTTGATGACCGCACACTGAACCCGGCCGTTGTGAGCGTGGTTTTTCCCCGTACCAAGATGTACGTGCAAAACTGGCCATACCGTTCATCAATCAAGCCTTCAAATCTTGAAACTATTAGCACACTTAATGAAAAGTAGGTATACTCTTGTATGCTGGAGATGTAATCCACTAGCACTAGTATGCAAGCAGCGCATAAAAAACAGACTTTAGAAAAACATAGACTGCCTGCTTAATTAAATAATAAAGAGAAAACAGGGGATGGAATCTTCTTGTGTGTTGCCGTGGAGCCAAGTCCCTGTTAGGGTACTGCCTCCGCACTATCTCTTCGGCTGGATCGCCCATTGGTCAGATAGAGTTCGGATCCGATGTACCGCCAAGCAGCGGACGTTTTTTTTGCGGGGGCCAAGCAGCGGACGTGAACATATGTCGTACTATAATCTATATACCCAGCAATACAAACCGAACAGAAAACATAATGGCACAAATAATTTCTACTGTATGTATATATTAGGAAGCATAACACATGAGGATTTCTTAATGAAGAAAAGGAAAGATTGATCTCCCTGTGGGTTGCCGCATAGCTGAATTCATGTTTAGCTACGGGCGCTGCTCCGTGCGGACTATACGCATACATGTTCATCCTCCTCAGCTGTCCAGAGAAAACAACACTGGCCCAAGCAATAATCCTCCTCAGTTGTTGTTGTTGTTGTTGTTGTTGTTGTTGTTGTTGTTGTTGTTGTTGTTGTTGTTGTTGTTGTTGTTGTTGTTGTTGTTGTTGTTGTTGTTGTTGTTGTTGTTGTTGTTGTTGTTGTTGTTGTTGTTGTTGTTGTTGTTGTTGTTGTTGTTGTTGTTGTTGTTGTTGTTGTTGTTGTTGTTGTTGTTGTTGTTGTTGTTGTTGTTGCTGTTGTTGTTGTTGTTGTTGTTGTTGTTGCTGTTG
>NC_041380.1:239050432-239111420 GCF_002162155.2 Triticum dicoccoides | reverse complement strand
TGTTGTTGTTGTTGTTGTTGTTGTTGTTGTTGTTGTTGTTGTTGTTGTTGTTGTTGTTGTTGTTGGTGGTGGTGGTGGTGGTGGTGGTGGTGGTGTTGTTATTGCTGTTGCTGTTGTTGTTGTTGCTGTTGCTGTTGCTGTTGCTGTGCTGTTGCTGTTGCTCAGCGTATAATAATAAACTGGTTAGTCCATTCACATGAATAACCTTCAACCGAGTTTACCACTCTCGGTTGTATGTTTATACTCCGGAGACTGTCACCGGGGTTGACACTGAGATTTGACACTGAGGCTGACACTGGCACTGAGATGATGTCCAAGTCCTTGATCGTGGACATGGATACTCAAATGATTTTGACTCTGTAGAGTTTGTACTCTTTAACCACAGCCAACGGATTTCAGTAGTCACAAGGACTAGTTCCGTTTATGGTGTTTTAGAAGAAACACGTCTAACCAGTACACACCCATTCCACATTCCGTTGCCAGGGATCACCCTCGGCGACGTTCAAGAAAAACCTTAAGACGGGGAGGCTACAACCTCGAATAGCATGGGATCAAATTTATATCGCGCTCTCTAAGGGGTGCCCCCCTCTCGGTCCCAACCGGAAACACCCATGCCCCCTGAACGGATGACTGGCTTTAATCCAGGGCCATGGAACCCTCATCGTGGTCCCTCTGTTTGGTGTGTACCAGGAAAGAGGTTTGCAACTTACTAAACCGCACTCTGTGCAGAAAACATGTGGCAGCACGAAGGGGAAACGAACGGGATCGAGACTTGACCCACGTTAAAAACTGGAGTTCACGGTTGGCATAAAACTGGCATGCTTCAACAATACCAGCCTGCAACCTATCATGTCACCACATGATCGTGTTATCTTATCATCATAAGAACACATCAACTTTGAAGCTCACCGGTAGCTTGCCTTGCATGTACATAACATTCACAAATGCTTATATAGACATGCCATGAGAAAACTACTCGAGCAAACATGCAAAACACTCATCATATCAAAGGTTCAAACATGCTTGCCTGGTTTGGAGAAGTCGGAGTCTAGCTCGGCGAAGTACGCGTCTCCTTTACTGCTCCCGGTATATACGTATTTAAAGAAAAACCGAATACTACATAAATACCGTGCGTGCACAAAAAGTATCCCAAATATTTTTTAAATAAATATGACAAAAAACTAGACAGAAATATAAAGATGACAGAAAAGGTTTCAAGTTAAAATCATCTTTTGTTTAAAAGTTATAAGAGTTTTAGTCCAGGGACCTTTTTGTAATGAAACTGAAAGTTTTTAGGGTTTATTTTATAAAAACAGGAAACGTTTCAGTCTAGAATACGTCAGTCCAGGGGGAAGACGTATTTTGCCCGAAGGCGTTTTCAGAAAACGTTTCAAAAAGAAGAAAAAGCTGACGGTGAGGTCCCACCCGTCGGGTTTGAAAACTGAAACATAGTGCTGGCGCCCGAGGGCCGCGGTGGTCGCCGGCGGTGATCCACGGTGAGGCAGGGGGATCGGGGGTTACCAACGTGTTCACCGTGTTCTTCCGCACCTATGGGTGGTGGAGTTGAGCGTCGGTGAGCACCACGTCGACGGCGGCCCCTACTCCGGCGGACGGTGGTTCGGGTGAGGTTAATCTCGCCGGGGAGAGCTGCAAAGACCGAATTGAGGCTCGGGTTAGGGTACTGGGTGCACTATGGGTTTGCTAACGCGGTTTTGGAGGTGGGGGTGGCCTTACCTGAGTGAATCAAGCCGGAGCCCGAGGCGGAACGGGGCGGCCGGAGTCGGGGAAGGTGACCTCCTCGGGGTCCTTCTAGTGGCTAGGAGGGGCTCTGGTGAGGTGGAGGTGTGGCGCTAGGTCGAGAACAAGCTCGGGGGCTCCTTTTATAGCCGATCGGAGGCGGTGGACGTGAACGGGATAACGCCGGCGATGATTACGGCGAGGCAAAGGACGGTCAGGTGGATTAGGGAGCTAGGCATCACCGCGA
This sequence comes from Triticum dicoccoides, assembly GCF_002162155.2. Taxonomy (NCBI): domain Eukaryota; kingdom Viridiplantae; phylum Streptophyta; class Magnoliopsida; order Poales; family Poaceae; genus Triticum; species Triticum dicoccoides. Next base: position 239,109,436 of record NC_041380.1, on the reverse strand, counting down.
GGGTTCACTGGTTCTGTTCAAGTGCTAAGCTTGTCCTGCCTTGGGTGTTACTCCATGTTCCCGAGGAACGGCTCACGGGACTCGTCGGCGGCAGAGAGCACGCGCTGTGCTGCTCAGGCCACGGCGACAGTGCCGCAGCGTGCACAGGCAAGCGGACAGCCATGCGGAGGCCACGGGTGGCTTGGGCGGTGCTGGACGGCGCCGAAAGGTGGTGCCGATCCCTGCTGGCCTCCACGGGTGGCTCTGCCACCGCAGAAGCTGCCGGCATCGGCGAGACACGTCACCACCGATGATGGTGCCCGTCCAAACGAGTGTGTGGCGCTCTGGATAAGGAGGGGGAACAGGGAGCAAGGATCCAAGGAGGCTACTAGCGAGATCGTCGACAGGTTCTGACGAAACGACACTGTTGCCTGAACCCAGACACTGAATCTCTGAACTTTTCTGAAACCAGACAGAAACAGTGCATGCCAGGTGTTCGATGAAATGATTTTGGCATGTGGGAAATTTTTCTGGAGCTGATCTTTTGTGAGGTGGCCTCTTGGCATATCTGGAAGCTGCATGAATTATCTCAGAATTTTTGGAAAAATAAAAATATGAATTTCACCAAAAATGGCATTTCTGGTCCAAACTTGCAGTGGACAAAATTTTAAATATTTGAACTGAGGCCAAGTGGATCTTGATGGATCTAGGTTGAGGGTACTAAGGACTAGTCAGAGGAGTTGGTTTGGGATCAAAACTCAAAAGAAATTTGGTACTTCCTTTGCAAATCACCTAGGCCCATAAATAATGGCAAAAATAGTTTTTGAGGAAAAATAAATTGAATAAAAGCCAAATATGGCTTGAGACTTGCTGGAGATGGGAGTCCTGACTTGATCCAAGGCAGGGAGGGGTTTTGGAAGGCTATGTCAAAAAGTGACATGGGAAAAGAGGAAATTTTGAATGGGGAAAAGAATAAACCCATAACTCCTAGGGTTTCTTTTTAATAGAAGAAATTTCAAAAATGAATTTGAGTAGAGGCAAGACAAAAATGAAAAGCTCTCAAGGCCAAAAATCAAGGTTGAGAAGAGTACAAAAAAAATTTGTCATAAAAGTTTTTGAGGGGGAGAGGGTTTAAGAAAATTTTTAAATAGCTTCCTCCAAATCACATAAAGATTTTGATAAAAACCAAATTGAAATTTTTGGAGTGTGACAACGTACCTTTGACCAGTTGCTCCTCATCTACCATATGCTGGCCGGCGAGGATGTCTCCCTTGAGATCAGTCACCACCATCCACCTTGACAGTGAATAGGAGTACACCCGACCCTCTCGCCGTTGGCCGGGTGCCCTAGTGTCCTCAAAACTGATGCTCCATCTTGCCGGGTGAAGAAAGCCCCTATCCTGATCCCGATCGGCCTCTCCATGCCCAGGCTCGACATCGTCTCGCAAGATCTGCGCACACCTGCCAGAGATGAGAGCCCCAGAGATGCCGGATCCTCGTTACCTTGATGGGAAGGCAAGGTATGATGCCCGAGCGGAGGTTCCGGCGGTGGCGGCAGGGTCTCCGCTCCGTCACCCACACCCACTATCTCCATCTGCGTAGTCATAACAAAAATTAGTTCACGCAAGAAACATTTTTCTTCCTCTTTCTTTTCCCGTCCACCTTCCGCCTTACGTTATAGTTTGGTAGCAAGATAATTTGTAAGAAGTAACTATAAGTGCATCAAGGTAGCCCAATCTTTCTTGTAGCAAAGGACAGGCCGGGACGGTATCTGATAATAAGTAAAACATTCTCAAGGACAGACGGGAATTTTATCTAGTCACTTTCATCATGTTTGTTTGATTTGCGTTCGCTACTTTGATATGTGATATGTGGGTGGACTAGTGCTTGGGTGTTGTTTTTTACTTGAACAAGCCTCCCACTCATGATTAACCCCTCTCGCAAGCATCCGCAACTACGAAAGAAGAATTAAGATAAAATCTAACCATAGCATTAAACATGTGGATCCAAATCAACCCCTTACCAAATAAAGCATAAACTAGGGTTTAAGCTTATATCACTCTAGCAACCCATCGTCTAATAACTACTCCAAAATGCATTCCCTTAGGCCCAAAGATGGTGAAGTTTCATGTAGTCGACGTTCACATAACACCACTAAGGGAATCACAACATACATATCATCAAAATATCGAACAAATATCAAATTCACATGATTACTTGCAACGTGACTTCTCTCGTGTCCTCAAGAACAAAAGCAACTACTCACAAATAATACTCATGCTCAAGATCAGAGGAGTAATAAATATCGTAATGGATCTGAACATATAATCTTCCACCAAGTAAACCAACTGGCATCAACTGCAATATGTAATCAACACTACTAGTCACCCACAAGTACCAATTTGAGGTTTTGATACAAGATTGAACACAAGAGATAAACTAGGGTTTTGAGATGAGATGGTGCTGGTGAAGATGTTGATGAAGATTGATCCTCCCAAGCTGAGAGGGTTGTCGATGATGATGATGGCTTCGATTTCCCACTCCTAGGGTGAAGTATCCCCGATGGAATGGCTCTGCCGAAGAGCAAAAGTGCTCCTGCCCAAGGTTCGCCTCGAGGCGGCAGCGCTCTGTCCCAAAAGTCCTCTCCTTATTTTTTCTAGGTCAAAAGACCTTATGTACCAGAATATGGGCACCGGAGGTGGGATAGGGCCCCCACTACCAACCAGGGCGCGCTAGGGAGCAGGCGTGCCCTGGTGCCTAGTGGGCACCTGGGTGTCCCCTATTGTATTTATGTTCTCCAACATTTTTTATATATTCCAAAATAATTCTCATAAAATTTCAGCTCATTTGGAGATGTGCAGAATAGGCATCTCTGACGTAGCTTTTCAGGTCCAGAATTCCAGCGCCAGTATTCTCCCTCTTTGTATAAACCTTGCATATTATGAGAGAAAAGGCATTAGAATTACTCCACAAAGTGTCATATTGAATAAAACACTATAAATAATAGTAGGAAAACATGATGCAAAATGGACAACTCCCCAATCTTAGACCTTGCTTGTCCTCAAGCGAAAGCTTATATCGAAAGTCATGTCCACATGTTTAAAGGGAGAGGTGTCGATAAAAACAAAATACGGACATAGTAGCATCATGCTTATTATTATAACAACAATAACTTGATCATAAAACTTCTTATGAGTAAGTAACAATTTATCACAACATCGAAGTATGAAGCACAAACTTTATTAAAAACCAACAAACTATGTTCTCAGTCAACTTTGTAATTGCAATTCATCATATTTCAAGGAAGGGTCTCGTATCGGAGCCTTTTGGCAAGTCCACATACTCAACCATCATTTAGTCTTCTATGATTTCTAACACTCACAACATATATATGGTGCAAAAAATTTCAGCCGGACACATAGAAAGATAGGGGCTTATAACTTCGCCTCCCAACTTATTCACCTCAAGGGTGATGTAAACAATAATAACTCATGATCACTCATATCCAACTGGATATATATGCCTAGCTCTTTCCCCACCACATGATGCTTGCAAAAGACAAAAATGAAAAGGAGTAGAGGAAGACACTATTGACTCTTGCATAAAAAGTAAATACATAAAATAAAAGTAGGCCTGATAACCCACAAGTATAGGGGATCGCAATAGTTTTCAAGGGTAGAGTATTCAACCCAAATTTATTGATTTGATACAAGGGGAGCCAAAGAATATTCTCAAGTATTAGCAGCTGAGTTGTCAATTCAACCACACTTGAAAGACTTAATATCTGCAGCAAAGTATTTAGTAGCAAGTAGTATGGAAGTAACGGTAACGGTGGCAAAAGTAACAGTAGCAGTTTTGTAGCAATTGTAACAGTGGCAATAGCAAAGTAACGTAAGAAAGATCAATATGTGAAGAGCTCGTAGGCAATGGATTAGTGATGGATAATTATGTCGGATGGCATTCATCATGCAACAGTTATGACCTAGGGTGACACAGAACTAGCTCCAACTCATCAATATAATGTATGCATGTATTCTGAATATAGTCATACGTTTGGAAAAGAACTTGCATGACATCTTTTGTCCTACCCTCCCATGGCAGCGGGGTCTAATGGAAACTAAGGGATATTAAGGCCTCCTTTTAATAGAGAATCGGACCAAAGCATTAGCACTTAGTGAATACATGAACTCCTCAAACTACGGAAATCACTGGAAAAATCCCACTTATTGTCACCTTGGGGTATGCAGATCATAACTCGTAATAGGTGTCTACAACTTGCAAGCTAGGATCAAGAACACAAATATATTCAGGAAAACATAATAGGTTCAGATTTGAAATCATGGCACTCGGGCCCTAGTGACAAGCATAAGCATAGCAAAGTCATAGCAACATCAATCTCAAAACATAGTGGACACTAGGGATCAAACCCTAACAAAACTAACTTGATTACATGATAAATCTCATCCAACCCATCACCGTCCAACAAGCCTATGATGGAATTACTCATGCACGACGGTGAGCATCATGAAATTGGTGATGGAGGAAGGTTGGTGGTGATGATGGCGATGAATCCCCCTCTCCGGAGCCCCAAACGGACTCCAGATCTGCCTTCCCAATGAAGAACAGGAGGTGGCGGCGGCCCCGTATCGTAAAACGTGATGAATCCTTCTCTCTGATTTTTTTCTCCGTGGTTGTGAATATATAGAGTTGGACTTAGGATCAGAGGAGTTCCAGGGGACCCACAAGCCAGGGGGCGCGCCCAGGGGGTAGGGCGTGCCCCCACCCTTGTGGTCTTCCAGTGGGTCCCCTCTGGTTGATTCTTTCGCAAGTAGTTTTTATTTATTCCAAAAATATTCTCCATAAATTTTAAAGTCATTACGAGAACTTTTATTTCTGCAAAAAAATAACACCATGGCAATTTTACTGAAAACATTGTCAGTCTGGGTTAGTTCCATTCAAATCATGCAAATTAGAGTCCAAAACAAGGGAAAAAGAGTTTGGAAATGTAGATACAACCGAGATGTATCAAGGCCCTTCGTAGAGGGAAGCAGAGGTTGTCATGCACTTTTATTTTTGGATGCACAAGCTCTTAGTGAGAACATCATGTTATATTCCGCCTTACGATAGCAACCTTTATTATGCAGTCCGTCGCTTTTATTACTTTGCCATCACAAGTTCGTACAACGCTTATTTTCCCTTACACTAAAATATCATACATATTTAGAAGAGATTTTTATTGGCTTATGCACCTATCACAACTTACTTGAAGGATCTTATTCAATCCATAGGTAGGTATAGGGGACTCTCATAACTTGAGATTGGGTTTAAGGGTTTTGGATGCACAAGTAGTATCTCTACTTAGTGCAGATTTTTGGCTAGCAAAGATATTGAGAAAGCACCACATGTTGGAGGATCTATGACAATATAACTTCTATGTGAATATGAACAAACATAAATCATTACATTGTCTTCCTTGTCCAACGTCAACAATTTGGCATAAAATATTTAATGGGGGCTCCCAATCATAAAAGATGTCCAAGATAGAATATTTGCATGTGCATCTTCTCTTCCTTTATTAATTCTTTCATGAATTGCATCATTGACCAATGCTATGTTTGTCAACTTTCAATAAATTTCACCACGTATACTTTTCCTTATGTAATGTCATTACTTTCCATAAGATTAGCATATGATATTTTTCATTATTTTCTTTATTTTGATTGAAACAAGAAGGTAAAGAAGCAAAAACTCAAACTAATCTTTATTATATAACTCTCACTCGATTACATAGATAGATAGATCATGAAACTAGCACTCGAAAGTAGATCATACTAAACTTTTATTCTACTAAATCACAAAACAACTAAAGATCAAACTAAGATAGGTAAAGGTAATAAAAGTGATGGTGATACGATACCGAGGTACCTCCGCCAAGCATGGCACAAGCTAAGAGGAGTGCCCATACCCGTGTGTTTAAGTCTCCTTCGTTGGCGATGGTGGTGATCATGAGGTAGGCGCTTCACACTTCAGCCTCAGGAGATGCTCCATTCTATGATTGATGTTTCAGAGGGCGATGGTTTTCTCTTCCAACAAAATAATTTCATGAGTCAGATATGCATTCTGAAGACAAACAGTTGCAAATGCCTTCAAGGCTTCGATTTTAGTGGGGGTGAGATGGTTATAGTAGGGTTAAAGGATATCTTCCTCCTTCTCAACCTCCCCCATGAGCATGACTTTCCCCCCTTCCCGAGCCTCATCCCCCGCATGTTCCTTGCCCTTGTCCTCCGTGGTGGCTTCTTTTGGTTCTTCTCTCCTTAGTTTCACCTGTCGGGGTTTTGGGAGCAGGGGTACCCAGACTTGCCTGCCTGCGGCCCATGGCGTGGCTCCAATGACAGCCGGGTACGGCCCAGCTTTGGCATCAACAACTCAAGACCCTTGCGAGGCGGACGAGACCAAGACCTCCACATGGGGCGGCCTCCCCAGGCTGGCTCCTGAGGAGCGGAGATATCTATGCAAGGTTCTCCTCGCGAGGTTCAGATGACATGAGCAATGACGACCAAGGCCAGGCGGGCGCCAGCCGGTGCAATGTACTAGTTTCCTCTTTGGTTCTAAGGAGGCAAGCGAAGGCGCAGAGTCCCAAGGAATCAAGCAAAGGTTTCCATTCCGGTGCAACAAGACCAAGACCACCAGGACACTAGGACGGAGGTCATCACCGAGCCCACCGCGACGTCACCACCAGAGGCTTTTGCAGGCGAAGACCACTTTTGTTAGTATAGCATGTACTAGTTGTCTCCCTTCAAATTTGGCCGTTGAGGGAGCCCTTCTTGCCTATATTTGGGAAGAGGACCAAGGCCCTTATAAATAGGACCTAGCCACCACCATAGAGAGGAGGTTATTCAGATCATCCTTACGGGTGACGGATCATTCAGGTCATCCTCACACCCACCAGCTCATCGAGCACAAGAACACCTCTCCTCTTGAGGTCGTTCTCGACTGTACTAGTTCATCCTCAGCCCCTCGAGGACAATCCACCACAAAGCAGGAGTAGGGTTTTGCACCGCAAGGTGGCCCGAACCTGGGTAAACTACTGTATCTCTTGTCCATTCGGTTTGTCGAGCTAGGCCGTGAGATTAGCAAGCAGGCAGACTGGGGAGGACGAGTTCTTCGCATGCACCCTAGAGTTTGGACCTCTCAAGGGTCTGCAGAAACTGAAATCCGACATTTGGCACGCCAGGTAGGGGTCCATCAGAGATCCACCACCTTGTCCGATGTGCACTGCTGTTCATCTCACATGGCGGACGGTTCTCCATCGACTGGATCAACATGCGCTCTCGGAGAGGCCGAGGGCCTCCGAGCCTTCACCCCCTCCCCACGGCAGGTGCAGTGGCTGCCCAAGTTCAGGCCGGACATGTCACCCTGATACGGTGGCGCGGCGGACTCGGCAGGCTTTCTCCAAGCGTATGAGGAGGATGTTTGGGCGGTCGGCTGCGATGACAAGGTCATGGCGAACTGGCTCCCTATGGCCCTGGCGGGCGCACCGCGTGCCTGGCTTCTCAACTTGCCAGGGTCTTCTGTGGTGTCTTGGGAGGAGCTGTGCGGCCTCTTCATCACGCACTTCACGGCACCCGCACCTCACGTCGTCACAGCCTCCTCGGTGGCTCGCAGGTGCCGCCCTCGGACCACCCTGTCAAGCAGTTCTTCCGCCCGGTGGGTGCCACCCGCGTGCATTAGGGAGCTCCTCCAGGGTGGGCGGCGCCCAAGGCCGACCTCACCTTCGACTCGAGAGATCACCCCGCGACCACCGCGGGCGCCAACGCGCTCCTGATGCTCTGCACCTCTACCATCTGCAACGTGGCAGTCACCAAGACCCTCATCGATGGCAAAGCTAGCCTCAATGTGCTCTCTGTGGAAGCTTTCGGCTTGCTTCACGTGCCACGTTGGCCGGCTCCGCCCCACCAATCCTTTCTCTGGTGTTGTGGACGGCTCCACCTGTCCCTTGGGGCAGATTCGCCTCCCCGTCACCTTCGGCACCCGCAACAACTACCGCACCGAGCTCATCGACTTCAACATCGCCTGCATTGGCCTCCCTTATGATGACCTACAATTATAGGGGATCAATTGTAGCTCTTTTCGATAAGAGTGTCGAACCCAACAAGGAGCAGAAGGAAATGACAAGTGGTTTTCAGCAAGGTAATGTCTGCAAATGCTGAAATTGTAAGTAGCAAAATAGTTTGATAGCAAGATAATTTGTAACGAGCAAGTAACGATAGTAGTAACAAAAGTGCAGCAAGGTATCCCAATCCTTTTGAGGCAAAGGCATGCCAAAACGGTCTCTTATGATAAGCAAAGCGTTCTTGACGGTACACGGGATTTTCATCTAGTCACTTTCATCATGTTGGCTTAATTCGTGTTCGGTACTTTGATAATTTGATATGTGGATGGACCGGCGCTTAGGTGTTGTTCTTACTTGAACAAACCTCCTACTTATGATCAACCCTCCCGCAAGCATCCACAACTACGAGAAAAGTATTAAGAATAAATTCTAACCATAGCATTAAACTTTTGGATCCAATCGGTCCCTTACGGAATAGCGCATAAACTGGGGTTTAAGCTTCTGTCACTCTCGCAACCCATCATCTAATTGTTACTCCACAATGCATTCCCTTAGGCCCAAATATGGTGAAGTGTCATGTAGTCGATGTTCACATGACACCACTAAGGGAATCACCACATACATACTATCAAAATATCGAACACATATCAAGTTCACATGATTACTTGCAACATGATTTCTCCTGTGACCTCAAGAACAAAAGTAACTACTCACAAATGATAATCATGCTCAAGATCAGAGGGGTATTAAATAGCATATTGGATCTGAACATATAATCTTCCACCAAATAAACCATATAGTAATCAACTACAAGATGTAATCAACACTACTAGTCACCCACAAGCACCAATCCATAGTTCCGGTAACAAGATTGAACACACGAGATAAAATAGGGTTTGATATGAGATGGTATTGTTGAATATGTTGATGGAGATTGCCCTCCCCAAGATGGGAGCGTTGTTGGTGATGATGATGACGATGATTTCCCCCTCCAGGACGGAAGTTCCCCTGGCGGAATCGCTCCGTCAGAGGGCAAAAGTGCTCATGCCCAAGTTCCACCTTGAGACGGTGGCGCTCCGTCCTGAAAGTCCTCTCCTTATTTTTTCTAGGTCAAAATGACTTATATACCAGAAGATGGGCACCGGAGGTGGGCCTGGATGAGCACAATCCACCAGGGCGCGCCTGGGCTCTCTAGCGCGCCCAGGTGCGTTGTGCCCACCTGGTGGGCCCCCTCTGGTAGTTATTTGCTCCAATATTCTTCATATATTTGATAAAAAAGCTTTGTGAAGTTTCAGCTTGTTTGGAGTTGTGCAGAATAGGTGGCCTGACGTAGCTTTTCCAGGTGCAGATTTCCAGCTACCGGAATCCTCCCTCTTTGTGTGTACCTTGCATATTATGAGACAAAACGCATTAGAATTATTCCAAAAAGCATTATTATGGATAAAAACATCATAAATAATAGTAAGAAAATATGATTCAAAATGGACATATCAACTCCCCCAAGCTTAGACCTCGATTGTCCTCAAGCAAAACCCGAAATCGAAAAACATGTCCACGTGCTTAGAGAGAGAGAGAGGTGTCGATAAAAAACAAAATACAGACATAGAAGCATCATGTTCATTATTATTATAGCAACAAACTTAAACATAAAACTTTTATCAAAGAACTTTTATCATTAACTTCTCATGAATAAGTGACAATTCATCACACTATTGAAGTATATAGCAAAAACTATATGAAAAACCAACATACTATGTTCTCAGTCAACTTTGCAACTACAATTCATCATCTTTTCAGGAAGGGTCACGTATCGGAGCCTTTAGGAAAGACCACATACTCAACCATCATATAGTCTTGTATAATTTCTAACACTCACCGCGTACACATGAGCAAAATGTTTCAACCGGACACATAGAAAGATAGGGGCTTTTAGTTTCGCCTCCCAACGTATTCACCTCAAGAGTGATGTCAAAAATTATAACTCATGCTATCTATATTCAACTGGACATATGTGCCTAGATCTTTCCTCACCACATGATGCTTGCCAAAAGGAGAAAAATAAAAAGGAATAGAAGGAAAACTTTGACTCTTTGCATAAAAGAATACATAAAAGGAAAAGATAGGCCCTTCGCAGAGGGAAGCAGAGGTTTCCATGCGCTTATTTGTTTGTATGATCAACCCCTTAGTGCAAAAGAATGTCACGTTGCATTGCCCCTTGTGATAGCGACCTTTATTATGCATTCTGTCGCTTTTATTCTTCACCATCACAAGTTCGTGCAACACACAATTTTCTCTTACACTAAATGATCTCACACTTTTAGAAGCAATTTTTATTGCCTTTTTGCACCGATAACAACTTACTCGAGAGATCTTTCTTAATCCCTAGGTAGGTATGGTGGACACTTGAAAATAAGATTTGGGTTTAAGAGTTTTTGGATGCACGAGCAGTATCTCTACTTAGTGCGGAATTTTTGGCTAGCAAAGATAGGGGCAAGCACCACATGTTAAAGGATCCACGACAATATGACTTCTATGTGAATATTAACAAACATAAACCATTAAGTTGTCTTCCTTGTCCAACATCAACAATTTTGGCATATAATATTTTGATGAGGGCTCACAATAACAAAAGATTTCTAGGATAGTATATTTATGTGTGAATCTTCTCTTACCATATTAATTCTTTCATGAGTTGCATCATTGACTAATGCTATGTTTGTCAATCTCTAATAAAATTTCCTACTTATACTTTTCCTTATGTGGTGTCATCACCTACCATAAGATTAGTATATGGTCTTTTTGATTTATTTATTTCCTTTCTTTCATTTATTTCCTTTCTCTTTTACTTTTATTTGCAACATGAAAGTAAAGAAAGTAAAAAACTCAAACTAAACTTTATCATATATCTCACACACGATTACAAGGATATATCACTAAGCAAACACTCGAAAAGAAAGGATCAAACTAAACTTTTATTCATCTAAAGCAAAAGATTGAACTAAAGTAAGTAAAGGTAAAAAGATAGTGGGATGATACGATACCGGGGCACCTCCCCCAAGCTTGGCGGAAGCCAAGGGGAGTGCCCATACCAGATACTCAATTCTCCTTTGGTGATGAAGAAGATGGTGATGGTGATGAAGCGATCCTATCCTTATGGATCAAGAGATTCTCCAATCAACGGATGACACTCCGGAGGTGGATGATATGCTCTTGATGCAGATTATTTTCACGAGTGAGATACTTATTTTATATGTGAACTATTTCAATGACGCGAAAGTCTTCAATCCCAGCAGGAGTAAGGTGAACAAGGTAGGGTTTAAGGATATCTCCCTCTTCCTCCTTGGCTGGCAGTGCTTATTCGAAGACCGAAGGCTGATCCACAGTAACCTCCTTGCTCTCATATCCTCTGATGGCTTCTACGGGCTCTTCTCTCTTCAGCTCGATCTTCATCAACCAAGCATCCTCTTCCACATTGTTGGAGGAAGATGAAGACATGATGCCTGACTCAATAGATCTGAATGAAAACAGCAAGAAACGAGAGCAGGGGATTTCTCCATGATACGGTGGTCAACAGGTTCGGGATGTATATATAGATATTTTTATCTTGGGGGACAAGCAAATGTAAGAAAAACGGAGTCCGAAAGGTCTCCCAGGTGGGCACAACCCACCTGGGCACGCCAGGCAAGCCTAGCACGCCCTGTTGTCTTGTTTCCACCAGGGTACGCTTCCCGGTAGTTTCTTCTTTTCCTATTTTTCTAAATATTCCAAAACAGACCAAAAATTATTTTTTGCGGATTTTTCGGAGTCCGTTTACTTACCGTATCACGTACCTCCTTATTTTCACGATTCTGGAGTGTTCCGGAAGGACTCTTTTATGTGTTCTTCCCGTGTCATAGTTTGGATAATATTACTTTCAACATTAATGGGTGTACCTGAGATAATGTTTTATTTGTTGCCCATTGACAACCTTTGGGTTAGTACCTTCGGCATTATTTATTTTGATGGCTCCAAATCGATAAACCTCCTCAATAACATAGGGGCCTTTCCATTTTGAGAGGAGTTTTCCTACAAAGAATCTGAAACGAGAGCTATACAAAAGAACATATTCTCTGACTTTAAACTCACGTTTTTGGATTCTTTTGTCATGCCATCTTTTAACTTTTTCTTTGAATAACTTGGAATTTTCATAAGCTTGGGTTTTCCATTCATCTAATGAGCTAATATCAAATTACCTCTTTTCTCCGACAAGTTTGAAAACATAGTTGAGTTCTTTGATTTCCCAATATGCTTTATGTTCAAACTCAAGAGGCAAATGACAAGCTTTTCCATAAACCATTTTATAAGGAGACATACCCATAGGATTTTTATATGCTTTTCTATAAGCCCAAAGTGCATCATCTAATTTCTTAGACCAATTCTTCCTCGACCTATTGACAGTGTTTTGCAAAATTAATTTTATTTCTCTATTGCTAAGTTCAACTTGACCACTAGACTGAGGATGATAAGGTGATGCAATTCTATGGTTAACATCATACTTGGCAAGCATTTTACGGAATGCACCATGAATAAAGTGTGAACCACCATCAGTCATTAAATATCTAGGGACTCCAAACCTTGGGAAAATAACTTCCTTATGAATTTTAATAGAGGTGTTGTGATCAGCACTACTGGTTGGAATAGCTTCTACCCATTTAGTAACATAATCAACAACAACCAAAATATGTGTATAACCTTTAGAGGAAGGAAAAGGTCCCATGTAATCAAATCCCCAAACATCAAATGGTTCAACATCAAGTGAATAATTCATAGCATTTCTTGACGCTTACCGATATTACCTATTCTTTGACATTCATCACAAGATAAGACGAACTTACGAGCATCCTTGAAGAGAGTAGGCCAATAAAATCTAGATTGCAATACCTTGTGAGTAGTTCTATCTCCAGCATGATGCCCTCCATAAGCTTCAGAGTGACATTTCCGTAGGATTTGTCCCTGTTCATGCTCAGGTACACAACGTCTAATAATACCATCTACTCCTTTATAAAGATGTGGGTCATCCCAAAAGTAATGTCTTAAATCATAGACGATTTTTTTCTTTTGTTGATATGTAAAGCTAGGTGGTAAATATTTAGCAACAATGTAATTAGCATAATCATCATACCAAGGAGTACTATGAGAAACATTTATTGCAGCTAACTACTCATCAGGAAAACTATCATCAATAGGTAGTGGGTCATCAGACACATTTTCAAGCCTCGAAAAAATATCAGCTACGGGGTTCTCTGCTCCTTTTCTATCAATGATATGTAAATCAAATTCTTGTAATAAGAGAACCCTTCGAATAAGTCTAGGTTTAGCATCTTTCTTTTCCATAAGATATTTAATAGCAGCATGATCGGTGTGAGAAATTACTTTTGAATCAACAATATAAGGTCTAAACTTATCACAAGCAAACACCACTGCTAAGAATTCTTTTTCAGTAGTAGCATAGTTTCATTGAGCATTGTCTAGAGTTTTACTAGCATAATGAATAACATTCAATTTCTTATCAACTCTTTGTCCTAGAACAACACCAACAACATAATCACTAGCATCACACATAATTTCAAAAGGCAAGTTTTAATCAAGTGGTCGAACGATAGGTGCAGAAATTAAGGCTTTCTTGAGTGTTTCAAAGGCTTCTAAACAATCATCATAAAAACAAAAGGAATATCCTTTTGCAAAAGATTTGTAAGAGGCCTAGAAATTTTAGAAAAGTCTTTGATAAATCTCCTATAGAAACCAGCATGACCTAAGAAACTACGAATACCTTTTATATCTTTAGGACATGGCCTTTTCTCAATTGCATCGACCTTTTCTTTGTCCACTTCAATACCTCTTTCAGAAATTTTATGACCCAAGACAATGCCTTCATTAACCATAAAGTGGCACTTCTCCCAATTCAAGACAAGACTTGTTTGTTGACATCTCTGCAAAACTCGATCAAAATTGCTTAAACAATCATCAAAAGACTTCCCATAAACAGAGAAGTCATCCATGAAAACCTCAACAATCTTTTCACAAAAGTCAGAGAATATAGCAGTCATACATCTTTGAAGGTAGTAGGTGCATTACATAAACTGAAAGGCATACGTCGATAAGCATAGGTTCCAAAGGGACAAGTAAAAGTGGTCTTTTCTTGATCAGGTTGAGAAACATGTATTTGTGAAAAACCAGAGTATCCATCAAGGAAGCAAAAGTGTGTGTGCTTAGACAATCTTTCAACCATTTGATCAATAAAAGGCAGAGGGTAATGATCTTTCCTAGTTGCTTTGTTTAACTTTCTAAAATCAATTACCACTCAATAGAATGTAACAATTCTTTGTGGAATAAGTTCATTCTTATCATTAGGAACAACACTTATACCTCCTTTCTTAGGGACACAATGAACGGGACTTACCCGTCTACTATTAGCTATAGGATAGATTATACCCGCTTCCAGAAGTTTTAGGATTTCCATTCTTGCCACTTCCTTCATCTTCGGATTTAACCAACGTTGGTGATCAACAACGGGTTTAGCATCAGGTTCAATATTAATTTTGTGCTAACATAGAGTGGGACTAATGCCATTTAAATCATCAAGAGTATATCCAATAGCATCTCGGTGCTTCCTTAGAACTTTCAATAATCTTTCTTCTTCATGTTCTGAAAGGTTAGCACTAATAATAACAGGATATATCTTGTTTTCATCAAGTGAAGCGCGGACACAGAGGCCGGGCAACCATGAAGCGCCTCCCCTCACCACAGGGGCTGCCTCGCCCTTGGCGGCTTCCACCGCAAGAAGAAGCACCACCACGTCCGCCCACGGCGACATCGGCCCTCGAAGGAGTGCGCCCGCGCCCCTGAGGAGCCACCGTGATACGTCTCCAACGTATCTATAATTTTTGATTGTTCTATGCTATTATATTGTCAACCTTGGATGTTTTATATGCATTTATATGCTATTTTGTATGATTTTTGGGACTAACCTATTAACCTAGAGCCCAGTGCCAGTTTTTGTTTTTTCCTTGTTTTTTAGTAGGTACAAAAGGAAAACCAAACAAAGTCTAATTGACCTGAAATTTTACGGTGATCATTTTTGGACCAGAAGAAGCCCAGAGTACCGGAGGTGGGCCAGAAGAGTCCTAAGGCCACCACGAGGGTGGGGGCGCGCCTACCCCCTGGGCGCACCCCCTACCTCATGGCCGCCTCGGGAACCCCCCTGACTTGTCCCCGACTCCAACACCTCTTATATAACCCCAAACTTCCAGAAAGAAACCCACATTGGGAGGTCCGCCGCCGCAAGCCTTTGTAGCCACCGAAAACCAATCTAGACCCGTTCCGCCACCCTACTGAAGGGGGAATCACTCTCCGGTGGCCATCTTCATCATCCCGGCACTCTCCATGACGAGGAGGGAGTAGTTCACCCTTGGGACTGAGGGTATGTACCAGTAGCTATGTGTTTGATCTCTCTCTCTCTCTCTCTCTCTCTCTCTCTCTCTCTCTCGTGCTCTTGATTTCGCACGATCTTGATGTATCGTGAGCTTTGCTATTGTAGTTGGATCTTATGATGTTTCTCCCTCTCTACTCTCTTGTAATGGATTGAGTTTTCCCTTTGAAGGTATCTTATCGGATTGAGTCTTTAAGGATTTGAGAACACTTGATGTATCTCTTGCGTGTGCTTATCTGTGGTGGCAATGGGATATTCACGTGATCCACTTGGTGATCAACTTGCGAGTTCCATAACCTTCTGAACTTATGCATAGGGGTTGGCACACATTTTCGTCTTGACTCTCTGGTAGAAACTTTGGGGCACTCTTTGAAGTTCTTTGTGTTGGTTGAATAGATGAATCTGAGATTGTGTGATGCATATCGTATAATCATACCCATGGATACTTCAGGTGACATTGGAGTATCTAGGTGACATTAGAGTTTTGGTTGATTTGTGTCTTAAGGTGTTATTCTAGTACGAACTCTAGGATAGATTGAATGGAAAGAATAGCTTCATGTTATTTTACTGCGGACTCTTGAATAGATCAATCACAAAGAATAACTTTGAGGTTGTTTCGTACCCTACAATAATCTCTTCGTTTGTTCTTCGCTATTAGTGACTTTGGAGTGACTCTTTGTTGCATTTTGAGGGATTGTTATATGATCCAATTATGTTATTATTGTTGAGAGAACTTGCACTAGTGAAAGTATAAACCCTAGGCCTTGTTTCCTAGCATTGCAATACTGTTTTCGCTCACTTTTACCACTTGCTACCTTGCTATTTTTATATTTTCAGATTACCAAAACCTTTATCTACCATCCATATCGCACTTGTATCACCATCTCTTTGCCAAACTAGTGCAACTATACAATTTACCATTGTATTGGGCGTGTTGGGGACACAAGAGACTCTTTGTTATTTGTTTGCAGGGTTGTTTGAGACAGACCATCTTCATGCGATGCCTCCCATGGATTGATAAACCTTAGATCATCCACTTGAGGGAAATTTGCTACTGTCCTACAAACCTCTGCACTTGGAGGCCCAACAACGTCTACACAAAGAAGGTTGTGTAGTAGACATCACACCACAGGGGTCGCATCGTACTTGCGGCGGCGGCCTCGCTCTCTCTTAGGAGGCGGCGAGCCGAGTCCCTCCTTGGGGGCCTTCCCCTTCTCAGCGGTGGAGAACTTCTTTGCGGTGCCATGAGAGCTACCGCAAGAGCAAGGTAGAGAGGAAGAAGAAGGAGCGGGTGGCGAGAAGATGGAGATGAGCAAGGGGGGCTCCGCCTCTCTCCTCATTTATAGCCGGAGGGAGGCCAACCGTTGGCCTCCACGATTGCATGCAATGATGATCTTCTCTGCATGCAGCAGGGTCTCGTCAATTCAAACGGTTGCCGAGGAGGCATGGGGAAGTGGAGATGCCCACGCCCCATCAATCGCCACGTGTCGACCAAGGCCGCAGGTGGTTAGGGACCGCGGCACTCTGCACTTGCCCTTTGGCTTCGCCTCGAAGCCAAGTTTGAGTGCGCCTTGGGCCCGGGGGCTACCGTCGGCGTTCTGAGAACGGGGGTACTCAAACTTGCCTGCCTGCGGCCCATGGTGTGGCTCCAACGACGGCCTGGTACGACCCAGCTTCGACATCAACAACTCGAGACCCTCACGTGGGGCCAAGCCTCGCGAGGTGGACGAGACCAAGACTTCCACGTGGGGCGGCCTCCCCAGGCTGGCTCCTGAGGAGCGGAGATATCTATGCAAGGTTCTCCTCACGAGGTTCAGATGACGTGAGCCATGACGACCAAGGCCATGCGAGTGCTAGCGGGCACAGTGTACCAGTTTCCTCTTTGGTGCTAAGGAGGCAAGCACAGGCGCGAAGTCCCAAGGAATCAAGCAAAGGTTTCCATTCCGGTGCAACAAGACCAAGACCGCCAGGACGCCAGGGCGGAGGTCATCACCGAGCCCACCACGGCGTCACCACCAAAGGCTTTTGCAGGCGAAGACCACTTTTGTCAGGATAGCATGTACTAGTTGTCTTCCTTCTAATTTGGCCATTGTGGGATCCCTTCCCACCTACATTTGGGAAGAGGAGCAAGGCCCCTAGAAATAGGACCTAGCCACTACCATAGAGAGGAGGTCAGTTGGATCATCCTTACGGGGGACGGATCATTCAGGTCACCCTCACACCCACCAGCTCATCAAGCACAAGAACACCTCTCCTCCTGAGGTCTTTCCCGACTGTACTATTTCATCCTCAGCCCCTCGAGGCCAATCCACCACAAAGCAGGAGTAGGGTCTTACACCGCAAGGTGGCCCGAACTTGGGTAAATGATGTGTCTCTTGTCCATTCGGTTCTTCAAGTTAGGCTGTGAGATTAGTGAGTAGGCATATTGGGGAGGACGAGTTCTTCGCACGCATCCTAGAGTTCGAACCACTCAAGGGTCAGCAGAACCCGAAATCCGACACCATCTTCACCGGCCAAGCATCTTTTTCTATGTTGTTGGAGGAAGGAGAAGACATGATGTTTGGCTTGATATATCTGACAAAAAAACAGCTGAAGCAAAAACAGAGGATAGGTGGTCAAATCGTTCGGGGTATATATAAAGAATTTTTATCTTGGGAAGCAAGTATACGATAGGAAAACAAAGACGGGAAGGTGCCCGTGGGGCCCACTACCCACCAGGGTGCGCCATGTGGGGCAGGCGTGTCCTGGTGCCTAGTGGGCACCTGGGTTTCCTTCCCGGTTGTTTCTTATTTTTTATTTTTTCTAATATTCCAAAACTAACAGAAAATATTTTTTGTGGAATTTTTGGAGTCGGTTTACTTACCGTATCACGTACATCTTCCTTTTCAGGGTTCTAGAGTGTTCCGGAAGGTCCCTTTTATGTATTCCTCTGGTGTCATGGTTTGAATAATATTAGTTTCAACATTAATAGGTGTACCTGAAATATAATTCTTAATTCTTTGCCCATTGACCACCTTCGGAATTATTGATCTTTATTGCTCCAGAACGATAAACTTCTTCGATGATATATGGTCCTTCCCACTTGGAGAGAAGTTTTCCTGCAAAAAACTAAAACAGGAATTGTACAATAGAACATATCCACCAACTTTGAATTCCCGCTTTTGGATTCTTTTGTCAAGCCATATTTTGACTTTTTCTTTGAATAGTTTTGCATTTTCAATAGCTTGGGTTCTCCATTCATCTAGTGAGCTAATATCAAATAACCTCTTTTCACCGGCAAGTTTGAAATCATAATTGAGTTCCTTAATTGCCCAATATGCTTTATGTTCTAACTCAAGAGGCAAGTGACATGCTTTCCCAAAAACCATTTTGCATGGAGATATACCATAGGATTTTTATAAGCAATTTTGTAAGCCCATAGTGCATCATCAAGTTTCTTAGACCAATTTGTCCTAGGTCTATTAACAGCCTTTTGTAATATCAACTTTATTTCTCTATTGCTAAGTTCAACTTGACCACTAGATTGAGGGTGATAAGGGGATGCAATTCTATGGTTGACATCATATTTAGCAAGCAATTTACGTAGAACACCATGGATAAAATGTGAGCCACCATCAGTCATTAAATATCTAGGGACTCCAAACTTCAGGAAAATAACTTCTTTCAACATTTTAATGGAAGTGTTATGATCAGCACTACTAGTTGGAATAGCTTCTACCCACTTAGTGAAATAATCAACAGCAACCAAAATATGAGTATACCAATTAGAGGAAGGAAAAGGTCCCATATAATCAAAGCCCCAAACAACAAATGGTTCAATAACAAGTGAATAATTCATAGGCTTTTCCTGACTTTCACTAATATTAGCAATTCTTTGACATTCATCACAAGATGAGACAAACTTAGTAGCATCTTTGAAAAGAGTAGGCCAATAACAACCAGATTGTAATACCTTGTGTGCAGTTCTATCTCCTGCATGCCTCCATATGCTTCAAAGTGATATTTCTAAAGGATTTATTCCTGTTCATGCTCAAGTATACAACATCTAATAATACCATCTACTCCCTCTTTATAAATATGTGGGTCATCCCAAAAGCAATGTCCTAAATCATAGAAGATTTTTTCTTTTGTTGATATGTGAAACTAGGTGGTATAAATTTAGCGACAATATAGTTAGCATCGTCTGCATACCAATGAGTGTTATGAGAAGCATTTATGGCAGCTAGTTGTTCATTAGGGAAGTTTTCATCAATAGGCAGTGGGTCATCAAGATTTTTTTCTAACCTAGACAAGTTATCACCTATGGGGTTCTCAGCTCCTTTCCTATCAGTGATGTGCAACTCAAACTCTTGTAACAAAAGAACCCACCTAATGAGTCTAGGTTTAGCATCTTTCTTTTCCATAAAATATTTAATAGCAGCATGATTGGTGTGAACAATTACTTTAGAATGAACTATGCAAGATCTGAATTTATCACAAGCCAACACAATTGCTAGAAATTCTTTTTCAGTAGTAGCATAATTTGTTTGGGAACTGTCTAGAGTCTTACTAGAATAATGGATATCATTTAATTTTTTATCAACTCTTTGCCCTAGAATAGCACCAACGGCATAATCACTGGCATCACACATAATTTCAAAGGGCAAGTTCCAATCAGGTGGTTGGACAATAGGTGCAGAAGTTAAGGCTTTCTTAAATGTTTCAAAGGCTTCTACACAATCATCATAAAAAACAAACGGAACATCCTTTCGCAAGAGATTGGTAAGAGGCCTAGAAATTTTAGAGAAGTCCTTAATAAATCTCCTATAGAAACTAGCATGACCAAGAAAACTTCTTATACCTTTAATATCTTTAGGACACGACATTTACTCAATTGCATCAACTTTAGCTTTGTCCACCTCAAAACCTCGTTCAGAAATTTTGTGCCCCAAGACAATACCTTCATTCACCATAAAGTGGCACTTCACCCAATTCAATACAAGATTAGTTTGTTCACATCTCTACAAAACTTGATAAAGGTTGCTTAAGCAAGCATCAAAAGAAGTTTTGTAAATGGAAAAATCATATATGAAAACATCAACAATCTTTTCACAAAAGTCAGAGAATATAGCAGTCATACATCTTTGAAAGGTAGCAGGTGCATTGCATAAAACAAAAGGCATACACTATAAGCATAAGTTCCAAAAGGGCAAGTAAAAGTGGTTTTATCTTGATCAGCTTGTGATATGGGTATTTGAGAGAAACCAGAATATCCATCAAGAAAGCAAAAGCATGTGTGCTTAGATAATCTTTCTAACATTTTATCAATAAAAGGTAAATGGTAATGGTCCTTTTTTCTAGTGGCTTTGTTTAATTTCCTAGAATCAAATACCATTCTATAACCAGTCACAATTCTTTGTGGGATAAGTTCATTTTTATCATTACGGACAACGGTAATACCTCCTTTCTTAGGAACACAATGAACATGACCTACCCATCTACTATTAGCTATAGGATAAATTATACCTGCTCCCATAAGCTTTAATATTTCAGTTCTTCATCTTAGGATTCAATCATCGCTGATGATCAACAATTGGTTTAGCATCAGGTTCCATATTAATCTTGTGCTGACAGAGAGTGGGACTAATGCCCTTAATATCATCAATATATCAGCTCGATGCTTCCTCACAGTTTTTAATAATCTTTTCTCTTGATGCTATGTAAGATTAGCACTAATAATAACAAGATATATCTTCTTTTCATCTAGATAAGCATATTTTAAAGTATCAGGTAATTGTTTCATTTCAAACACAGGATCACCCCTAGGTGGAGGAGGACCTCCTAGAGTTTCAATATGCAAATTATGTTTTAGAATAGGTTGTTGTTCAAAGAACATCCTGTCTATTTCATTTCTTTCATGCAAGTGCATATCATTTTCATGGTCAAGCAAATATTGTCCTAGTGGATCAGTAGGAGGTACAACAATATAAGCAAGACCAATTATTTCATCCTTACTAGGCAATTCTTTATCATGGGGTTGCCTACAAAACTTAGAGAAATTAAACTCATGAGCACATCACCAAAATTAACACTGACTGTTTCTTTCTTGTAGTCTATCTTAGCATTAACAGTGTTCAAGAAAGGTCAACCAAATATAATGGGACAAATATCATCTTGTGCAGAATCAAGAACTAGAAAATCAATAGGGTATTTTATTTTTCCACACGAGACTTCAACATCTCTAACAATCCCAAGTGTTGTGATAGTATCTCTATTAGCAAGTTTAATAGTAACATCAATATCTTTTATTTTAGCAGGTGCAATATCATTCATAATTTCTTGGTAAAGAGTAAAAGGAATATCACTAACACTAGCACTGTCGGTTCAATATCCGGCGTATCTCGTAGTAGGAGTCCTAAGCTAGGTGTCTTGGAGCGATGGTAACATGGACACGGATTTTACCCAGGTTTGGGCCCTCTTGATGGGGTTAAAACCCTACGTCCTGCTTTTGATTGAATTCATATGGGGATAGTACAGAGTACATGTGTCTACCACGAGATGGTAATGAATATGAGATTCTCTATTGACTACCCTGGCCTCGGTTTATACAACACACCGGAGGCCTAGGGTTTAGGAGAGTCCTTGTCTTGAGCACCAAGTCTTGTGGAGTCTTCCTTGTATGCGGTAGGGGTTGTCCGAACTGGCCCATGGGTATGCAGCCATGGGGTCCTCGGCCCAATCTAACTGATCGGGAGACGACATGGTGAGTACCCCCTAGTCCAGGACACCGTCAGTAGCCCCTGAACCGCTCTTCAAGTTGGGGACGCTCCTCGATTCTTCTGAACTGTTCTTCATCTTCGGTCATCGGTCTTGAAAAGTGGTTCAACAAATCTTCCCATCTCCGACCTTGAGGATCGCCAAAGTGCATCCGAAGAGTTCACACGTCGGGTATCCGAGGAGCCCCTTTAAGTTTCCGGCCTTTGTCAATGCCTTGTTATTTTCACGCCCACTTCGGGTTCGAAGTTGTCCCCGTGCGGCGGTGTCCTCTTACATCCGAGCTCCAACGCCAGACTGCATTTGAGGTATCTTTTACAGTCGAGCACCAACGCCGGACTGTATCCGAGCTCCAACGCCGGACAGAATCCAAACCCCAACGCCGAAGAGTATCCAAGCTCCAACGCTGGACTATATCCGAGGTGTCATAGATCACCTTGGCTCAAAAAGGTCGAAGGAGTTTAGCCAAGCGTAATGCCAGTAATGCCTTCTATGGAGCCAACCATTGGCGTCCGAGCTTTATGCCGGACTGCTTCCGGGGTGTCTATTGTAGTCGAGGACCAACGCCAGACTGTATCTGAGGTAGTGCACCACCTCGACCATGGGCTGATTTTTATGAATTTAATTTCGAATCGTGCAATGTAATCTCTGCTGAGATGTATAGCCAGTAGCCCTCAAGGTGCGTGTTGGCCTAATATCCGGGATGCACCTGAAGGAAAAAATCAAACCGCTGACCCTAGTAGCCCCTGAGACTCAGGTCGATTCACAAAATCAGCCTGAGGATCAATTTCCAGCTCGGCAGCATACTTAGGAATAGAAACGCGGTGTGCAAAGTCCTCGAGACTCAGGTTGGGTGCCGCCGACCAACCTGAGGATAATAATCTCCTCGAAAACTATATTGCACCTTAAATTTTCTGCATTGGATTGTCAATGTAGTAGCCCCCGAGACACTGGTCGAGTGGCAACACCGGATCAGGGGATCAATGTACCCCTTTAATATTTGTAAATAATAAGCACGAAGCCCAGTAGCCCCCGAGCCTTAATGTGGGCACGGGTGGCCGAATTAAGGATCGATATCCAAAGTAAAATCACAAATTATGTGTAATGATTCTATGTATCCAAATACTTTTCATCATTAATGCTCGGATCTGGATTGTACAAAACTTTGTTGACCGACCATCGACTTCCACCTCCTTGGCCAGTAGCCGAGGAGTGTTTGTCCTACTTTATAAAGCCTTTACAAGGGCAAAGGTTTACGACAAACAAGGCAATCCGTCCATATAGTTTTATAAACAAAGGTATGCAGAGAGATATGTTGTATTACTGTTTAATGTGAGAAACATCTTCCAAAGAAAATAGTCCCGCTATCAGTTCCTTTCTTTGGGTTGTCATGCCAACCATGATCATGAAACCTCACCTCTGATTAATGTAGGAGAAAAATATTGAGGAGTTAGTTCGGGGAAAGTTCCCAAACTCTATATTTATTTTGACTCCGTTGCGACCGTTTATCTATTGAAAGTGGCCCATCGTCGGCTTCTACCCCTTTGTAGATACTACGCAGGGTGTTTCCGCAATAACAAGACAACCCTTAGCCGACGTCTCGGTGCCCGAAGGCGGTTGTGTTAGCAGAAACGAGGCAATCAGATATGCGGGCTTTATAACTTTCACTTAGTCATAGGAGTTGTAAATTGGGGAACCTAGCTACGAGCCCCCGGTTAGTGTTCGACGACAGCTGAGGTCAAGCCGTAAACACTTCGGCCAATGTTATGAATGGCCCGTCATTTAGCATAGTCATCGGATCGCTGACCAGTTTACTTTTATTGTGACAGTCAGTTTTCGGCTTTCTCCACTGAGGTGCGTAACCATGCGAGCTGGAAGCACAATCACAATGGTTCTCCCTTTGCACACTTAGCCGAACAAAGCGGAACGTAGGAGGCACGCACAGGAGCCAGGCAACCCAACTATTGACCAAAGACACAATTCGAAACCGATGCATATAAAGCAATATCCGCGAATTTTTTTGCCGAATCTTTGAAGGTGTCCGGCATTGCACTGCGAGACTTATGATGGAAACACGCAAAATAGTTTAAAAGTGCCATAGGCTTGGAAAGTCAAAAAACTACATTAAAAATTTGAAGTCCGAACTAGATCAAGTGTTCGATGCCAATCCGAAAATTGGTCTTAGAAAACAAGGTGCTTCTGTCGTGCATTAATATGACACATCCGATCTCAAGACCTCAAGCGGGTCAGCTCATGGTTGTAACCTCCTATCCCGAATGCGGAGTACTGCTTGTTAGGCCAGTTTAGCAAACTAAACTCGAGCGGCTTTGAGAGAGAGACTAGGCTCCCCGGCTATTGACCACACACTCGCATCGAAAAAAGGAGTGATAGAAAAAGACTTTGCAACGACTAGGAAGAAATCATTTATGTTAAAATGGCTCATATAAATTTAAGAGCCCCCAAGTGACTTGGGTAAAAGAATTTTTATGTATAATGATCGTATGTACCGAAGTACTTGTATCATATTTGTGTTCACTCGAACTTTAAACGCATCTTAACCGACCGTCGGCTTCTCCCTCTTCGGTTAAGAACCGAAAAGTGTTATGTACTCCACCTGTCGAGAATATCAATGGTTTTTCCGATAACCAGGCAATCAGGCCATAAGGCTGTAACAGACAAAGCACGCTCAGGGAACTTATGCTATATTACTGACAAAGTGTAAGAAGCATCTTCGAAGGAAATAGTACCCCCACCAATACCTTTCTTCGTTGCTCATTGTTACTATGAGACTTGTGCAATAGATTTTTTGTACTCATGAGTTCCGTTGTGTGCCGACCATAATTGAAAACAATAAGAGCGCTAGCTTTCGGCTTCACCCAGTCTGAGGTCCGGCTCGGATGACCCGATCGTGACAATTGCAGAGGTGCTCCCTTTACTCCCTAACCGAACAATCAGGAACGTAGGGGTAAACACAGGAGCAAGGCAACCCAGCTTGCAAATCGCTTAAGTCAACATGGTGCATATTGTGGCGTAATACACGAACAAGGAACGAAGCGGTATGAGGGAGTCCTGGATTGGGGGGGTCTCCGGACAGTCGGACTATATCCTTTGGCCGGACTGTTGGACTATGAAGATACGAGATTGAAGACATCGTCCCGTGTCCGGATGGGACTCTACTTGGCGTGGAAGGCAAGCTGGGAAATACGGATATGTATATCTCCTCCTTTGTAACCGACCTTGTGTAACCCTATTCCCCTCCGGTGCCTATATAAACCGGAGGGTTTTGGTCCGTAGGACAACAGACAATCATACCATAGGCTAGCTTTTAGGGTTTAGCCTCTCTGATCTCGTGGTAGATCAACTCTTGTAATACTCATATCATCAAGAACAATCAAGCAAGACGTAGGGTATTACCTCCATCAAGAGGGCCTGAACCTAGGTAAACATCGTGTCCCCTGCCTCCTATTACCATCCGCCTTAGACGCACAGTTCGGGACCCCCTACCTAAGATCCATCGGTTTTGACACCGACATTGGTGCTTTCATTGAGATTTCCTCTGTGTCGTCATCATAAAGCTTGATGGCTCCTTCGATCATCGCTAGCGATGCGGTCCAGGGTGAGGCTTTCCTCCCCGGACAGATCTTCGTATTCGGTGGCTTCGCACTGCGGGCCAATTCGCTTGGCCATCTGGAGCAGATCAAAAGCTATGCCCCTGGCCATCAGGTCAGATTTGGAAAGTTGAACTACACGGCCGACATCCGCGGAGACTTGATCTTTGATGGATTCGAGCCCATGCCGGACGCGCCACACAGTCGCGGCGAGCAAGATGTAACTCTGCCATCGGACAGTGTTCGGGAGATTGCATCAGCAGCTACTCTGGCCTTTTACCCGGAGCAAATTGCGCCATCCGAAAGCGGAGGGATGGACCCCGCCATGGAGGCCGCACTCTCAGTGGCGATAGAACCAGATACTGACTTCACCCCTTATGAGAGCCGTGTCACCGAACCACTGGATTTATCCCCGGCCACGGACTCCGAGCCGCCTACATCCGTGCCTGTCGAATCCGACAGGGCACCCACAATGGAGTTCACCTCCGCGGATATCTTTCAGCATTCACCTTTCGGAGGTGTGCTAAATTCATTAAGGTCTCTCTTCCTGTCAGGAGAACCTTGGCCGAACTATGTCCGGCTCGAATGGGATGCGGACGACGAAGAAATTCGCTGCCCACCCACCACCCACTTAGTAGCCACTGTCGACGACTTAACCAACATGCTCGACTTCGACTCCGAAGACATCAACGGTATGGACGATGATGCAGGAGACAAATCAGAACCACTGCCCATAGGACGCTGGACCGCTACTTCATCACATGATGTATACATGGTGGATGCACCCAGAGAGGGCAATGGCGAAGAGACAGCGGAGGATGCACCCTCCAAGCAACCCAAGCGCCGACGTCAACAGCGCCGCTCTAAGTCCCGCCATAGCAACAACAACGATAATAATAGTCCACGTGACTCTGGAAGAAACGACAACTACACCACCCCGGTGGCAGAACATGATCAAGATGCAAACTGCACACATAGTACGGATCCGACATCCGAACATGATGACACCAAAGATAAGCCTCATCAATCCCCGTCTAGGGAAGAAAACAGTCCAGACGAAGATGCACACATCATCCCGGAAACGCACTTGAAGCAAGAAAACCTCCGCAGAAGGCTTATTGCCACAGCGAGGAGCCTGAAGAAACAGAAGCAAAGGCTCAAGGCCGCACAAGATACGCTCAACAGCAAGTGGAACAAAGTAACGAAGTATGGTGGAAGTTACCATCAAAATAGCTATCCAAAGCGCAAACTATTACCAGAATTCGACGATGAGGCCTTAGAGCCCATACAACCGAAAGGTGATACGGCCAACTGGCCGGATCCACCACCCTATGAATGCGATAGAGCGGCTAACAAAGTCACGCATAATTCAACACACGATTCATGTGAGAACTTGCGTCCAAAATCCGGCGCGACCAGATCTATCTATGGATCTAGGAAGCGTGCTACGGTACACAACCAACGCCGAATTCTACAACCGTCCGAACACTATGGCGCATCCCAATATAGGGGTGCCGCACACCCCTTATGTTTCACTAATGAGGTGCTAGATCACGAATTCCCAGAGGGATTCAAACCTGTGAACATAGAGGCGTACGACGGAACCACAGACCCTAGAGTCTGGATAGAGGACTTCATCCTACATATTCATATGGCTCGTGGAGACGATCTCCATGCCATTAAATACTTGCCCCTCAATCTTAAAGGGCCAGCTAGGCACTGACTGAAAAGCCTCCCCAAAAACTCAATTGGGAGTTGGGAGGAGCTCGTGGACGCTTTCCGGGCCAATTTTCAAGGGACTTATGTCCGACCTCCGGATGCAGATGATTTAAATCATATAATCCAATAGTCCAGAGAGTCTGCCCGAAAGCTTTGGAACAGGTTCCTCACCAAGAAGAACCAAATTGTCGAGTGTCCGGACGCTGAAGCCTTAGCAGGTTTTAAACACAGCGTCCGAGACGAATGGCTCGCTAGACACCTCGATCAAGAAAAACTGAGAACAATGGCAACCCTAACAAGCCTCATGACCCGCTTTTGTGCGGGCGAGGACAACTGGTTGGCCTGTAGCAGCACCAGCGACCCAAGCACATCCAAAGTCAGGGATGGCAATGGTAAACCACGACGCACCAAAAACAAACGTCGAAATAAAGAAGGTAGCCCAAAGGCAGCAGAGAAAAACAAAAACAAACGCCGGATTCAGGGGCTCCCGACTAAGTTAGTGGAAAAAGCCTTTCAAAGGCAGCAGAGAAGGACAATCTGGCCTAAACAAAATTCTTGACAAACTCTGTCAGATTCACGGCACCCAAGACAAACCTACAAATCATACCCATAGAGAATGTTGGGTCTTCAAGCAGGCCGGTAAGCTAAATGCCGAATACAAAGGGGAAGATACACCAAGCAAAGACGAGGATGAACCTCGCCAGCAAAACACCGGAGGACAGAAAAAGTTCCCACCAGACGTTAAAACAGTAAACGTAATCCATGTGACAAAGAGGAGAAGCAATCATGCACTCCGATGCACACGAGCCATAGAGCTTGTCACCCCTAGGTTCAACCATTGGTTGGCATGCCCGATCACTTTTGATCGTCGGGATCACATTACAAATATCCGGCGCGAAGGACTGACGGCCTTGGTGCTAGACCCAATAGTAAATGGGTACCATTTCACACGGGTCCTCATGGACGGCGAGAGTGACCTAAATCTGATATATCAGGACACAGTCCGCAAAATGGGGATAGACCCGACACAAATAAGCCATAGTAATACTACCTTCAAGGGAGTAATACCAGGCCAAGAGGCCCACTGCGCAGCCTCTCTACCACTAGAGGTGGTATTCAGTTCTCCCGATAACTTCCGAAGCGAAATGTTAACTTTTCACATTGCTCCATTCCGAAGTGATTATCAAGCACTACCCGGAAGGGCGGCTTTCGCTCGTTTTAACGCAGTACCGCATTATGCTTTTCTCAAGCTCAAGATGCCCGGTCCACATGGCATCATCATAGTTAGCGGAAATACTGAACATTTTTTACGTACGGAAGAGGATGCGGCGGCTCTAGCAGCCGCAAACTAAGACTACCTCACCAACCAGAAAAATGGCAGGTCGTCAAGACCGTGGTCACGGTTAGTCGAATCCGGCATTCCATCATATATACATGAGATTGGTTTTCAAACCCTCATAAAATGACACCAGGGTCTTCCCGCGTGTAATCAGGACCAGCCCGGCTCAACTTGGTTTCTCTTGAATTTCAATAGTTCGTTGATAATAACCAACTCTTCTCTTTTTTTAGCACGCCAACCTTCACCTAAATTCTTTCCTTTTGTAGATGACAATCGTTCTACACCCATCCAGGACACGGCACAGCGGAGACATAGGCGTAGACATGCAGCAGGGACCCGCCCAAAGGTTTCTTTTTAGATTAAGACCCTACGTAAACCTTTTTTACTGTCTCTTGTTGCTCACATCCTCCGGATACTCCACACAACCGAGAAGGATGCTGGCGTTATTGGCATGTGGCCACGCCAGGATTTAGCACGTACCTGGACACATGGGGTTTCTTATTAAGGGCATTGTTTAGCCTGGTATATGCTATAAAGAACGAACACCTTAGGGAGTGTTCGGCGTCGCGAGTTTGGACCGATATGCATCAGCTCCGAATCATGTCTTTGGTCAAATGTTGGGTTTGCCCGGCTCCCACGTTTTGGTACCTTATGTTCCGTTATATCGGCTAAGGTAGCACTGGGAGAACTACTGCGATTGTGCCCTGGTTCATCCGGATGAGCACCTCAGTAGAGAAAGCCGAAAACTAATTGTCATGATATAGCGAGAGACTGGTCAACCACTCGATGACTCATCGGAATCTTTGGGATTCCGCCGCATTAATGAAGGGTCGTTTCCTGGTCACGTACGTACGCGCCCCGTATTCGGACGAGCGCAGAAGTACTAGGGGCCACATAGTAGCCCCACTGTCAAACTCCTATGGCTAAGTGAAAGTGTTAAAGCAATATAGTCCGATTGCATAGTTCGCTACGTTATCACCTCCTTAATGGACCAAGACGTTGGATCAAGTGTGAATATGCATCTTTTGCGAACACCCCTGCATTATATGCATGGGGGCGGAAGCCGACGACTACAAACTTTCAGGTTATACACATATGTACATAAACGGCCGCATAGGAGGCACCATAGTACTTTCAGGCAAAAGTATAAATACAGCCTTGACAATTCAATAAAACATTGTTTTTACAATGAGAATACATGTCACTTGAACATAACATTCTTTGAGCACTGAGCCTCTATCGAACGAGCGCCTTCAAGAACTTCTTCAAAGTAGTGCTCCGTAGCCATTCGGCCTGCAGCCGAACCCTGTGTCGCAACAGTGGTGGCCTCCATCTCCGCCCAGTATGTCTTGACACGGGCAAAGGCCATCCACACACCCTCTATGCACACCGATCTCTTTACAGCGTCGATGCGTGGCACAACACCAAGGAATTGTTGCACTAAGCTAAAGTAGCTATTTGGCCTTGGCCCTCCCGGCCACAGGTGATCCACAACGGACCTCATGGCAAGTCTGGACAACCTATGGAGCTCGGCCCATTCGGCCAATCGCTCATTCAACAGCAGCAGATGGATTGGAGCGTGGAACTGTGACCAGAACAACTTTTCCACTTCGGGACCTTTCTGATCCTTGAAGTACTCGGCCGCATCAGCAGCACTTGCAGCCAAATCCATGTACGCGTCCGCAGAACTCCATAGCCGGTCCAGAGGAGCATACTTCGGATCTCCGAACTTAGTGCGCAACAAGAAGGGCTTCCCAGACACGATATCTATAGCTTGGTTCAGCTCCTCCTTCGTCGCCCTAATTTTGGACCGGGCTTCCTTGGCAGCCACCAGGGCCTTCTCCATGTCCGTCGCCTTCGCCCGGTTCTCTTCTTCAAGAAGCTAGTAACGGTCAGCGGCATCTTTTAACTCTACAGCCATCTTGGCTATTTTTTCCTTGCTCTCGCAATGCACGGCCTGTTCGTCCCTTAATTTTTCGCCCGCCTTTAAAGCGGCCGCATTGCTACTCCTTGCTTGCTCCTTGGCTCGGGCAAGCTCCGCCCGAAGGGTCACAACACATTGAAGATACTGGAATCATGCTACTCTTATTATGTGACACCACCAGAAAAATCACTCACCCTGTGCCTCATCAAGCCGCTTGTTGACAAGCACGATGTCGGCATCTACTGCATCCAGTTGCCGCTTTAGCTCGGCAAACCCATCAGTCCGGCTAGCCTCCGGAGCTTCAGCTAGCTGCACATAAAGGCGGTCTGGTTGTTACCTGGGACTATGATCCTCTGTTCACCGCCGTTTTCGATGACAACCAGAGTCTCAGGGGCTACTATCTGCATAGGGCACACCTAACGTATTCGGTATTGTTAAAAACATACACTAGTTCACGTACCTCGAAGCCTTTCAGCAGGCTCATAAAGGCTTCATGCAAACCGCTTTCAACGGATGAAATCCTTTCAATTACCGTACCCATTAGCGTACGACACGCTTCCGAGACGGCAGCTTGCCCCAGAAGATCCTTCAGTGCGTCCGACCGCACACTGTACGGACCCTTGCTGTCGCTCTCCTTAGGAGCCGGATATTGGGGACTCCGGGCAGCCAAAGGGTTATCCTCTAGCCCTAGTGGATCTAGAGATACCCTTTGCAACGACACTTCAAGGTCGCCCGCTTCTTGAGCCGGGGTGTCCGGGGGAGGCGTTTCGCTCTCCATCATCTCCGGAAGAAGATCCCCCGAAGATGAGCTCTATTGAGAAGGGCTGCGATCCGGACTACAATTTATAAGCATCTGTTATTGTCTTCAGAAGTAAGGTAGGATGTTTTCATTATTAAGTACTTTTCGATTACTGACAGCTTGGTAGAGGGCTGATTCCCACCCGGACATTGTGTAGAAAGAATACCCTCTGAGGCAGGACCCTCTGCCGGAGATTTCTTCACCCATTTGGAAATGTTTCCAGATCTTCAGAGGTAGTCCTCTTCCTTCCCCGGGGCGAGAGAATGTCAGATTCTTCCCCTTGGTTATCCTCCCTCGCGGAGGCGCTCATTCCCTCGGTTAGAATAAATAGCGAAGGGGGCCTGCTTTCGCCCTCTTTTTCCCCCTTCATCTTCCTTTGAGGGCACCAGATAAGGTGCTGGCTCAAGAATCTTTTCCAGCACCGGATCATCTTCGCCTTTGTTATCCAGTCCTGGTCAAAGAGCGATTCTTCAGAATGATGTCATGATAAACAAAAGGATAGTGTGTTCGGCCACGAGATTACTTACTTGGGCAGCGGGGCGGTTGCAGCTCAGGCCCACGTCCTCGGTGGTGTCCGGACACTCTATTTTGGGGTCCAAAGAACAATTTGTACATCTCCTCGTGCGTCATGCCGAGGAAATGCCGAATAGTACGCGGTCCTTCCGGGTTGAATTCCCACATGCGGAGGGGCCGGCATTTGCAAGGTTGGACTCGACGAACCAGCATAACTTGCATTACCATAACCAGGCTGAAATCTCCCTCGAAGAGATCTTGGATACGGCTCTGCAGCATTGGCACATCCTTGGCACATCCTTGGCTGGACCCCAGCTCAGCCCCCTGCTGATCCATGACATCAGTTGTGGTCGGGGCCCGAGCGAAAGGTAGGGGCAGCTACCCACTTGGCACTTCGGGGAGCTGTGATGTAGAACCACTCCCGCCGCCACAATACGGACACCTCTGGGAAGGAACCCTCTGGCCATGGAGCGTCAGCGATTTTGCTTATCAAAGCACCTCTGCATGCTGCGTGCTGCCCCTCGATCATCTTCGGCTTCATATCGAAGGTCTTGAGCCACAGGCCGAAGTGAGGGGTAATGCAGAGGAAGGCCTCACATATGACAATAAATGACGAGATCTGAAGAAGGGAATCTGGGGCCAGATCATGAAAATCCAGCCCATAATAGAACATAAGACCCCTAACAAAGGGATCCAGAGCGAGGCCTAGTCCTCGGAGGAAGTGGGAGATGAACACAACGCTCTCGTTGGGTTCGGGAGTAGGGACGACCTGCCCTCGGGTAGGCAGCCTGTGCGAAATTTCGGCGGTCCGATATCTGGCCTCTCTCAACTTCTTGATGTCCTCCTCTGTGACGGAGGAAGGCATCCACCGACCTTCAAGGTTGGATCCGGACATAGTTGAAGGTCCGAAGCACCTGACCCGAGCTTTGGGTGTTAGAACTCGAGGCGGGGGAAGGATTCGATTGAACGTGGGAGGAAAAAAATAAAAAGCCTTGTCCCCTTTATAAAGAGGGTGAATATCAGGCATCCTCCTCACGGCCGTTTGAGACTTACCTAAGATCTAGGACTCATACCAATAGGCACGGTTGGGTTACCCATGTCTGTATTGATGAGAATCCCGTGATAAGGGGAACACGATCTCTGCTTTGACAAGACGTGTCAAGGAAACCGCCTCGCGTATGTGCGGGGCTGGTTAAAGAAAAACGGTCCAAATAATGACCGAGCCATGGCGTGATGTCCTGCTGTCCAAACGTGTCAGTAGATTAGATTTGTGGAAATATTATTCTCTCTACGGTGGTATGTGGAACTTATTTTGCAGGTTCGGACACTATCCTCATATTCAAACTCTTCCATGGTGTATTTGGAGGAGGAACCCGCCTTGCAATGCCGAAGACAATATTGCGCACCAGACTCATCATCATTGAAGCCTGGTTCAAGGGCTACTGAGGGAGTCCTAGATTGGGGGGTCTTCGGACAGCCGGACTATATCCTTTGGCCGGACTGTTGGACTATGAAGATACGAGATTGAAGACTTCGTCCCGTGTCCGGATGGGACTCTACTTGGCGTGGAAGGCAAGCTAGGCAATACGGATATGTATATCTCCTCCTTTGTAACCGACCTTGTGTAACCCTAGCCCCCTCCGGTGCCTATATAAACCGGAGGGTTTTAGTCCGTAGGACAACAGACAATCATACCATAGGCTAGCTTTTAGGGTTTAGCCTCTCTGATCTCGTGGTAGATCAACTCTTGTAATACTCATATCATCAAGAACAATCAAGCAGGACGTAGGGTATTACCTCCATCAAGAGGGCCCGAACCTGGGTAAACATCGTGTCCCCTGCCTCCTATTACCATCCGCCTTAGACGCACAGTTCGGGACCCCCTACCCGAGATCCGCCGGTTTTGACACCGACATCGTATAAGTATAATCATATGCAAGAGGAAAAGCTTCATAAAGGAAGCCCCCAAGTAAACGGGGTATTTGAATTTGTGTGTCACAAACATAGTTTCGACAAGGAAGTTTTTCACAAGCCACATTTTGCCAAAAAGGTATAATGCTTGGTCGAATCGAACAAAATTTAAAACCAAAAGTTTTTGAGCATGAAAGCGACTTAGCTGGTTAATGTGCTCGGTGTTGATGATGATGTCCGGACTTATGGCGGGACAAAGACATAGTCCTCGGCTTGGCCGAGGTCCCAGCCCCCAAGCCGGTTCCGAACTGTCCGAGAAAAGAGCTCGGCTTGACGAAGTGGCGACATAGCGCGGTTGACGTGTTGAGGAGTAGCCCCCAGTCTAGCCGAGCTAACGAAGCTGGTCGGCTGATGACGCCAGAGTCCGTGGAGTAGGTTTGATGAAGCGATGACGCGGGCTTGCCAACACAAGACAGCGTGCCAAGGCGATGACACAATTAGCTTGCGGACATCGGCACGCCAAGGTGACAGTGCGGCCCGGTCTAAGTTAATTGCCTAGACAGATAAAATAGTGCAAGCCAGAGATAATAATATTTTTTTATATATAAAAAAATCCTCTACTTAATGAATTTAAGTAGAGTAAATAATTAAGGAAATATGGCCTGAACGCCAAGGTCGTCCCGACAGAGTTGCTGCGGAGATGCTGGCACAAGGACGCGCGCTGAGACGACGCCACAACTTGATCGATGCAGGAAGGACGACGCCATCGGCCCATAGAGTTGACCGTGTGACACAGTCGAAGTTGATTACCTGATGTTCTTCATTCAGACGATGAGGCATAAGAATCCAAGGTAAAAAATAGGGCTAGTACTATCTTGCACGAAGACCGATCAATCCTCACGTGATGACTAAATAGTATTTTTGCATAGAGTCCTCAACGTACTACTCCTAGTGGAGTACTCTTTGTGCATGTTGAGCTCCCCAAGGCGTTTGTCCTTTTTTTTATCAGCCAATCAGCCATGGATTAATTAAACTTCACGGCAACTTAGCATTCATCTTCTATCAATATATTACGCCAGCACAAAGTACCGACCCATAGGGCAGCGTTGCTATATGAATAATATAAAAAAGGTAGGCTTTGACGGTCTGCACACGGGTTAGTATATAGCAAAGCTAAAGCAAACTAGCTATAGCACATGAGCAGATGAAGGACAAATAATTGATGACAAGTACAACTTGATTAAGTAATAAGGAGAAAAAAGAGGATGAGATCTCCCCATGCAGCCGCCGATGTGAGCTCTTGGCCGGCCCACCCTAGAAAAATCTGCATGGGCAGTACGCCCTGCATGGTCTCCTCAACTGGTAGCCGCTGGTGCTGTTGAGATTTTTACAATCTGGCAGTCCAGATCCGACATATTACTAGACGGCGGATACAGCCGCTGCTGTTGAGATTTTTACAATCTTATCCTACTGCAAACAAATAGCAGACACAACAACGATTTTGCAGGAAAGCAAAATTATAGAAAATAGATCTAACTAAAAAATATCACCTGATCATCCCATCGATCCGCGACGATCACCCAGCAGACTCTCAATGAAAGCACCAATGTCGGTTCAATATCCGGCGTATCTCGTAGTAGGGGTCCTAAGCCAGGCGTCTTGGACATGGATTTTACCTAGGTTCGGGCCCTCTTGATGGGGGTAAAACCCTACGTCCTACTTTTGATTGTATTCATATGGGGATAGTACAGAGTACATGTGTCTACCACAAGATGGTAATGAATATGAGATTCTCTATTGACTACCCTGGCCTCGGTTTATACAACACACCGGAGGCCTAGGGTTTAGGAGAGTCCTTGTCTTGAGCACCAAGTCTTGTGGAGTCTTCCTTGTATGCGTCATGGGTTATCCGAACTGGCCGATGGGTATGCGGCCATGGGGTCCTCGGCCCAATCTAATTGATCGGGAGACGACATGGTGAGTACCCCCTAGTCCAGGACACCATCAAGCACCCATATCACATAAGCCGTGATAACAATGATCTCCTATTTTAACTGAGACAACATGCATGCAACAATGGGTTTATTCTTATCTTCAGTATTAGGTTTGGCAATTCTTGCAGCTTCATCACATAAGTAAATAACATGACCATCAACAATATCAACTAAGAGATCTTTAACCATATCAATACTAGGTTCTACTTTAATTTTTTCAGATGGTCCAGGTGCTCTTATATTACATTTTTTGACCACGGTCAAAACCTTAGCATGTTCCTTTATCCTAACAGGGAAAGGTGGTTTTTCAATATAAGGAGTAGGCATAATTGGATCAACATTGTAAATTATAGTTGCATCCTTAACTATAACTGCTTCCTCAATCTTTACTTAAACAGGGGGGTGATATTTAAATGACTTCTCCTTAGGCAGATCAACAAGAGTAGCAAATGATTCACAAAAGGAAGCTACTATCTCAAAGTCAAGTCCATATTTCGTGCTATAATTATGAAAAGCACTGGTATCCATATTAGTTTTAACACAATCAAACTCAAGTTTTATAACCGACTCCTTACCTTCATCGAGTACCAATCTTTAGAATTGTGTTTAGTTCTTTCCAAGCGATCCCATCTGAATTCAATAGTCTTCTTCATAAAAGAACCAGTACAATAAGTATCGAGCATGGATTGATCACAACGAGAAAGTCAAGCATAAAAATTATGTATAATAATTTCTATCGAGAGCTCATGATTGGGGCATGAATATTACATTGACTTAAGCCTTCCCCAAGCTTGAGAGATTCTTTCTCCTTCAAGAGGCCAAAAATTATATATATATATATATATATATATATATATATATATAAAATTCTGATCACGATGAACTAGATGCATGGGATAAACTTTTGGTGAAATTCTAATTTCAATCGAATCTAGATCCAAGCTCCAATATCATCACATAGCCTATACCATGTCAATGGTTCCCCCCAATGATAAAGGGAAAACCTTCTTCTTAACTTCATCTCCGGGTAAACCCGCAAGCTTGAACAATCCACAAATTTCATCCACATATATCAAGTGCATATCAGGATGTTTCATTTCATCTCCTGCATAAGGATTAACTAGCAGTTTCTCTATCATACCCGAAGGAATTTCATAACCAATATGTTCAGTAGGTGCAGTAGGTTGAGGGCAACTCTTTGTGTTTCCGATCAAGGTGAAGATACCCCAAACAAACCCCTGAAAGGATTGTTTTCCATAGTGAAAACTGGCAGTAAATTTCAGCACATAATATAAATTTCTCCTTACCAATTTCCACTTACCGAGAGCGCTTCACTCCCTGGTAACAGTGCCAGAGAAGAGTCTTGATGACCCACAAGTGTGGGGGAACAATCATAGTACTTCCGATAAGTAAAAGTGTCAAACCCAACGAGGATCAGAAGGAAATGACAAGTGGTTTTCAGCAAGGCAGTTTCTGCAAGCACTGAAATTGTCGGTAACAGATAGTTCGGTAGCAAGATAATTTGTAACAAGTAAGAAGTAACAATAGTAACAATAAGTGCAGCAACATATCCCAATACTTATTGTAGCAAAGGATAGGCCAGAACGGTACCTGATAATAAGTAAAATGTTTCCGAGGACACACCGGAATTTCATCTAGTCACTTTCATCATGTTTGTTTGATTCTTGTTCGCTACTTTGAAAATTTGATATGTGGGTGGACCGGTGCTTGGGTGTTGTTCTTAATTGAACAAGCCTCCCACTTATGACTAACCCCTCCCGCAAGCATCCACAACTAAGAAAGAAGAATTAAGATAATCTAACCATAACATTAATCATGTGGATCCAAATCAGCCCCTTAACTAGGGATTAAGCTTCTGTCACTCTAGCAACCCATCGACTAATAACTATGCCAAAATGCATTTCCTTAGGCCCAAAGATGGTGAAGTGTCATGTAGTCGAAGTTCACATAACACCACTAAGGGAATCACAACACACATATCATAAAAATATAAAATTGACATGATTACTTGCAACATGACTTCTCCCGTGTCCTCAAGAACAAAAGAAACTACTCAAAATAATATTCATGCTCAAGATCAAAGGAGTAATAAATATCATAATGGATATAAACATATATTTTTCTGCCAAATAAACCAACTAGCATCAACTACAAGATGTAATCAACACTATTAGTCACCCACAGGTACCAATCTGAGGTTTTGATACAAGATTGAACACAAGAGATAAAATAGGGTTTTGAGATGAGATGGTGCTGGTGAAGATGTTGATGAAGATTGATCCTCCCAAGGTGAGAGGGTTGTTGGTGATGATGATGGCTTCCATTTCACCTCGCGAAGGGAAGTCTCCCTAGCGGAATCGCTCTATCAGAGAGCAAAAGTGTTCCTGCACAAGTTCCGCCTCGAGGCGGCGGGGCTCCATCCCAAAAGTCCTCGCCTTATATTTTTCTAGTTCAAAAGACCTTATGTACCAGAAGATGGGCACCGGAGGTGGGCCAGGGTCCCCACTAACCACCAGGGCGCGCTAGGGGGAAGGCACGCCCTAGTGCCCAGTGGGCACCTGGGTGGCCCCGTCTAGTATTTCTTTTCTCCAATATTTTTTATATATTCCAAAATAATTCTCCATAAAATTTCAACTCATTTGGAGATGTGCAGAATAGGTATCTCTGACATAGCTTTTTTTAGGTCCAGAATTCCATCTGCCAGTATTCTCCCTCTTTGTGTAAACCTTACATATTATGAGATAAAAGGCACTAGAAATACTACACAAAATGTCATATTGAATAAAAACACTATAAATAACAGTAGGAAAACATGATGCAAAATGGACGTATCAATCTCATAGGTCAGTGGCAAGAAATAGTCTGCAGAGTTTAATTAGTGCAACTTAGCTTGTGTGTAGTAAGTAATATTGTTCAGTACTTGATTTGTGTGTGTGAACCCTGTATGGTTTAGTACTTCCGCTTTTGTTGTGTGGTGAATCCTGAGAATAGTCTATGTTAATGTTTGTCCACTCGATTTAGTCAGTATACTTTGAAGTACCCAGATCATCTTTTTTGTGAGGACGGTTTATCAATTATGGTTACACTCCAGTATATGTATGCATTGTAGGGTTTATCGCACCCACCAGGATTTCCAGTCCCATGGATGTTCGCTCCATACGAGTTGTCACGACCTTTGGACTGTCATGCTTGTGGGAGTAAGTGCGGCCCCTGCATGCCTGTCACAGCCCCAGTTCAGCCCTTGCTTGACTTTGCTTGCATCCATGCATCATCTTAAATTTCATGAAACTTGAAATGGGGATGATCAAACCCCTAGCACCAAAGCAATGCAAATAGGCCCAACTTTAAATATTTTCAATGAACCCAATATGCCCTTAAACAAATGTTCATCATTTTTGGTTCTGGCTAAAACCTCTGCCAAAAATGGGTTCATAAATTTTGGAGCCATTTTGGATTATTGAATTAAGACTAACTATTTGCATTTGGGCATTTAAAATACTATAAATACTTTTAAATGCCCAAATACTTTTGAAAGTAATTTTAGGCTGTTGGGAGTAATTCCAAAGATGCCTATGATTATTTTCAGAATTTTCTAAAATGGATTAGTATTGCTACTAATTCAAAACAAACAACAGAGAATTAAATAAATGAAAACAGAAAAAGAGAGAGAGAGATAGTACCTAGGCTTACCTGGCGGCCCAAGTGGCCGGCCCAGGCCACCACTGCAGCCTCCCTGTTGTCTTCCTCCCCGGCCAGTAGGCAGAGCGTGTGCTCGCCGCGTGCGCACACGCGCTCGAGCCACCTCCTGCCTGGCTGCCTGCGTCCCCGACGCCCTGGACGCCTCCATGCGTCGCCACACACCCTCCCTCGACCCTCTGCACCTCCTCCCTCCTCGAAGCTTTCTCCCCTCCCCTCTCTCTCACCCACCGAGCGGAGCTCGTCGCCACCGCCGCCGTTTTCGTAGCCACCGCTATTCTCGCGCCCCCTCTCCCTCTCTGGAAGCTCCGCCATGACCTTCTCGTCATCTTCGCCAAGCCAAACGACGCCAGAGCGCCCTGCAGCGCCGCCATCATTGTTGTCTTCTCCCTCTGCCCCGAGCGCCGCCCCATCCGATTCGTCGCCGTCCGGGCTTCCCCGACCTCACCGACGACACCATCGAGTTCACTGTGAGCTCCTGCTCCTCCCCCCTTGCTCACCCCCTCCTCACCCATTCGCTAGTCACCGTCACCGCGAACCCGAGCTCCAGCCGCCGCCATGGCCGGTGAGCTTCATGCTCCCGAGCTCCTCCAGCTGTGCTCGTTGCCTCCGCGTGCTCCTGGTGATCCCAGAAACCCATAAAGACCATCGGCTGCACCTGTCGTGCCCCGTAACGCCTAAACCATGGATGCTCGAACTCCGGCGGCCGCAATCGAGCTCGCCGCCGTCGACTCCGACCACCCCAGCTCACCCCGTCTGCTCCATCAGCTGCGCGTGAGCAGCAGCTCTTCGTAGAGCCTCCCCATGCCAAAAACCATCGCCTATGGGCGATTTCCGAAGCTCTCCGCCGTCTCTAGCCTCGCCAGAGATGAACCACGGGTCAACTCTGGTGGGGTTGACCCTGTTTGACTGGGGTTTGACTCCCTTGAGTCAGTCACATGTGGAGCCAGCCCCTGACTAACCCTAGATTATGTTTTTTAGTTAGCACTAATTAACACTGTTAATTAGTTAGGACGTTGACATGCGGGTCCCACTAGTCAGGTTTGACCTGACCAGCCACAGTTGACCTGATGACGTCACTCTTACGTCATGCTGACACAGTAAAACCTTTTCTGGAATTTAAATAAATCTTAAATGATTTATTGTTTTCAGAAAATGCCTAAAACTTCTAAAAATCATAGAAATTCAACCGTAACTCAAAATGAAATAAATTATATATGAAAAATTATCAGAAAAATTCAAGGAATCCATCCGTACCATTTTCTTGCATGTTAGAACAATGTAAGGCCACTGTTTAGGACAAAGCAAATGATTGGTATTTAAATAACCACATGTGGAGTTTGAATTTGAACATTGGGTTCAAACCAACTTCATTTAATTGTGTTGCTAGTTGCATTAGCTCAATCAACAACATATTGCCATGTCACATTCATGCATCATATTGTTGCATGGCATTGCTTGTGTCCTTCCTTGTTTGCAGGTAACCGTCGCCTCTTAGACGATGATGTTTCCGATGACGTGATTGATGACACCGATGAAGAACTATATTATCTTCAGAAGTGCCAGGCAAGCAAAAACCCCTTGTTCATTCCGATACAACCCCACTCTCTCGCTCCTGCTCTCTTTTACTGCATTAGGACAACAACGATTCATCTGTTACTTGTTGTGGTAGTTGAACCCCTTATCCTCTGCATGACCTATCATTGCCACAGTAAATATATGAAACCCACTAGCATGAGTAGGAGTTATTTGAGCCCTGATGTGCCTACTCATTCATGCTTGTTTGTCATGCCTGCTATTGCATAGAGTTGCGTCAGGTCTGATTCATCGGGAATGAATTGGAATGGTGATGAACATGTCCTACTGTGTGTGAGCTAAGCATGTGAACACGATTTGGTAAAGGTAGCGGTGAGAGGCCATGTAGGAGTACATGGTGGGTTGTCTCATTGAAACCGTTCTTAGGAACTGAGTTCTGTGTCTGTGATCCATGAACAGCTACTACCACTCATTAGGATCCTTAATTGACCCTCTCGGCTTCTTAATCACCCTAGTCCTCTGTCCATGAGTCGCAACTAGTTTCTGGTGTTTGTAGGATATGTGTTGGCGCCGTGCGTAGTGCTGAACCTAGTGGTGTGCTATGTTGCGGTAGATACACCGTGGCACGTTGTACCGGGCGCCCGTTTGGTGTCTCGGGAACCCTGTTCACATCATTCGGGGCCGTATGTGGAAACCTCGGCTGGACTCCCTGTGGATGGAATCTGGATAGGCGATAAACCTGGACTAGAGACTTAAGTGTTTAGGTAGGCCGTGGCCGACACCCTCGCCAGGCTTCCGCTTGAAGGTTGCCGAGATACATGACGTGTATATGGTGGTAAGTGGTGGGAGCGTGTGTGAAGAAGTACACCCCTGCAGGGTTATCATTATCTATTCGAATAGCCGGATTCCTCGGATATGGAAAATTGGACCCCTTGCATAGTTCAAAGACAAGTGAAAGTGGATACTCTAAAACTCGCAAGATAAGTGTGAGTGCTATGGATGGCCTTCTCGTAGGGAGACGGGAGCGGTTCCATAGTGGTGTATTTGAATGGTGAATATGTGGACTCGTGTGCGCCACCTCAAAAGAGTTGCTTGCAATAGTAGTTTAGGTTAGCCACTGAGTCAAAGCTGGCTTGCTGCAGTTAAACTCCACCACCCCCCCTTGTTGATACCGATGCATATGTAGCTAGTTCTGATGTAAGTCTTGCTGAGTACCTTTGTACTCATGTTTGCTTAATTTATGTTTTGCAGAGAGAGACTTCAGTCTCGCTAGTAGTTCCGCGTGGACTTCGACGTTAGCTTGATACCTCAGCTACGATCTTGTGCCCTCGGCAGGATCTGGTAGATAGTCAGGCTTCTTAGCCTTTTTTCCATTTGTAGATGTCTGTACTCAGACATGTTAAGCTTCCGCATGTGCTTGATTTGTATGCTGTGATTGTTGGGTCATGAGACCCATGTTTGTAATATCTCGCTCCTCGGAGCCTAAGGAATAAATACTTGAGTTGTAGAGTTATGTTGTGATGCCATGTTGTATTTACACATATCGAGCATATTGTGTGTATGATTGAAATGCTTGGTATGTGTGGGATCCGACAATCTAGTTGTTTATCCTTGGCAGCCTCTCTTATGGGGAAATGTAGTCTAGTGCTTCCATGAGCCATAGTAGTCCGCTACAGCCCGGTTCACCGGAGTCCTGCTAGCCCAGCACTACTACTCAGGACACTTGACTGGCCGGCATGTGTTTCACTTCGTTCCTGTGTCTGTCCCTTCAGGGAAATGTCATGCGGTGACATCCAGAGTCCTGCCTAGCCTGCTACAGCCCGGGTTCCCGGAGTCCTGTTAGCCTAGTGCTACAGCCCGGATTCACACGCTGCTGACTGACATGCTCGATGTGATTCATGTATGCCTGTCCCCATAGGTTAGTGCCGCTCTGGGTTCACGACTAGCCATGTCGGCCCGGGTTCTCTGTCATATGGATGCTAGCGACACTATCATATACGTGAGCCAAAAGGCGCAAACGGTCCCGGGCCATGGTAAGGCGACACCCGTGGGAATACCGTGCGTGAGGCCGCAAAGTGATATGAGGTGTTACCGGCTAGATCGATGTGACTTGGAATCGGGGTCCTGACAGCTTTGGTATCAGATCCTGACTGCCTGTAGGTTTACCAAGCCAAACTGGTCGAAGT
Organism: Triticum dicoccoides; assembly: GCF_002162155.2. Lineage (NCBI taxonomy): Eukaryota > Viridiplantae > Streptophyta > Magnoliopsida > Poales > Poaceae > Triticum > Triticum dicoccoides. The sequence continues at coordinate 239,065,878 of NC_041380.1, read as the reverse complement.
CGAGTCTAGAAATGCTTTAGTTATGTAAGGGAATTGATTGTGGAAGGGAACGTAAGGCTCTTTTTACTCCTTATATCTCATGCCCTCTGATCTGAGTCACCCTCTTCTTTTCTACGGGGTTAAGAAACTAGGCCTTCTCATCTAACCATCAGGATGACGTGTTACTAACCCGTTGACTTATAGGATTGATGGATTCATGCCGCAGTTCAGTTTCCAGTACTTCCGTGTGTTCATAATTGGTCTCGGAACCTTGATACTATGATGTTGAGTGGTTATGCCACCATTTTGCGGGATGTCTCAAATCTTTTTGAGCATTTATAGCCGTTATGTTGTCCGAGTCATCCCAGGTTTCTAAGTAATCTGATGCATTTGCAAACCCCTTCCTCCTATTCTTGATGTCCATTTGGGCCAGATTAATCACATTAATCGGTGAGTTGAGGTACTTTGTTGCCTCGACATATATGTTGGAGCTATTATTATGACCCTAGGTGTTTTAGGGAGTCACCTAGTGATCTAGCCATGTTTTGTATTCCCAGTGTGTGATTCGGGCCATTATCCTCAAGCATCCCGTGATGCCATGTAGTGGTAGGTATTCTATTCATGGGTTCTTGAACCCGAGATTCACCCTACTTACCTCATGTTGATAGTGTTTGATAGTTCCTTTAGGATATTAGTAACCTTTGGGATAGTCCTCGAGGTCCGTGGTACAATGTTCTTCCAATACCATGAACCAATATGGCAGGAGTTCTCTTGAACCAAAATATCACAATCAGAGTACTCTTGAGGAGTTCTCCCTTCTATATTGTGACTCTGCCAGTTCAACATTTCTGCATGGGTTATCCGGAAGAAATAACATGCTAATCCATGCATCCATAACTCAGAAAATTATATGTTCCTTTGAGTTGTCCCCTTCCGTTTATTCGGACCTTCATCTATCAATTGATAGTCAAGAGTATGTGAGAATTCCTTCATCGGTGTCTATTATTCTTGTGGTCCATCAAGCCGTTCTATTTCAGAATGACTAGGAGAAACAAACTCCAGTACCTCATCCATTTCTAGGATTGGGTCAAAGCAGTTGTATTTCGCAGATCAAACGCAATCAAGCTATTGGTCTGTTCTACCCTGAAGTACTATCCACTTTATGTCAGGAATGTCAAGAGAATTGCACCTTCCCTTATGAATCCTTGACGTAGTAATACTTCTCGCCATCATTATTCATTCCTCGGCGTCGTGCTGTCACAACCGGAATACCGACAAGTGAATCGTGATGTGTGAAATCAATACTCCTAGCAACCCTTTGCTTGGTAGTTAATGGACATTAATATCATTCTTAGTGTGCTGATTATTGAATCATCACCCTAAGGTTGATCGTGCTACCTAGTATTTTTTTCGGTGCACTCTTCGATCAATGGGTTAGGATTTTGCCAAACCCTTGCTCTTTTGATCATATCGTCTTGCCCTGAAGAGCCAGATTATTCTCGAGCTTAGTAACATATCGGTGGTTCGTGATTTTCTAAAGATCTTCTCGGAAGTATTACATGGCTGTCACCTAACCGCTATGTTGAGTTCGTGATCAAGTTGGTCTTCTTATAAATCACCCCTTCTCCAAGAATCTATGTTGGATATCCCTGAGCTAGTTGGTTGAGCTAGACAACAACTTGGAGAGTTGGAAGATAAAAGCTTGTCTGACTTAGTTCGTGTTAAGGGATATCTTTGTGTGTGTGTGTTGAAGAAAGATGAGATCTCCATCAATTGGTCCACGTGATCAGTTGTTGAATCTATTGCCTTGTCAAAACTTTACTTGAGTATGGGCTATCGTCAAGTCAAATCAGAACCAATGATGTTCGTAATGTTGTCTTACCCGTGGTTGATCCCTCGAGCATACACCATTACATCTTTTGGTCTGACCAATACTATCATCGTGTTCACATGATGGTGGAAGTCCAGTGATATGGAAATTCCGATGAGTTGTTGTTGAGCCCATCAGCAACATTTTGTCCCCCCCATGATTCATGTTGAACATCAACCTAGTGTTGGAAACTTTATAAGCAATGCCTTCGTATTCCGTTCATGAAGCTTATGCTTGGATGGAAGAAGTGACTTCCTCGAATTCATGTGCATTTGGTGCAAGTTACTGCTGTGAGTTCGAGAAAGATTGTTTTTGTTTTCCCTGGTACCATTCGAAGTCAGTTATGCATGTGTGAATGTATTGTATGGTTTGGTAGATTAATTACCTCCACTCCATATGTATTCCCTAGCACACCAAGCCACTGATTGAATTGTTCAAGGAAAAGAAGTCTATGCTTGGGATCTAATCCATGGACTTGCGTAAGACTTCAAAACCCTTGATGATGGTTCCCCACCTGAACTCGATAGTGTTTTACTATAAGACTACTACGTGGTCATGCTCGTCTTGGATAGCGTGTTCACAAGTTTCTAGAAGAACCGGCTCATGTTTTGGAGCTTGCTATCGCAGTTCATTCCCCGAGAATCTCGCAACGTCATCTCGTCAAATTGTGTTGCAAACTCTCATTTTCCTTCTAGACTGGATGGGTCTGGAATATCCTAACACCAACCAGATCTGATTCTCAGGCAGATATGATGGTTGGAACGTACTCCAAGAACTATATTGTTGGTCTCTTTGTAACCGGTAACGTGGATGTCGTGGCCAACACACCTAGCCGGAAGGCCTATTATTGTAGTATCATGGTTGAAGAAGTTGGTCACCTCCCCATAAGGATCTCGTAGGATCTGCCTCCGTAGTTATTCCTTATGGATTCTTGAGCTTCCGAAGTCCGACCTTTTACTTGATGTTCTAGATATCAAACCATATCTATAAATGGATTACGCTAGCACATCAAGGAGAACAATAGAAGCGGAGTGCTAAATGTCTCTCGGTCGATCGTCCAGACTCTGTTACCTTAGCCTCACTAAGGGAAGATCTGAGAAGGTGTTGTCTTTGTATCCGCATCATCCATCACTAGTCATCATGGTAGTATGTCGTGTTACCAGGATCCTTGCCACGGATGTTGGTAGAACCTTGATGAATATGGAAATGCTCATGTTCTTGAGAGCACGCGTAAGCAAAATCATCCCTTGCGTTGTCTTCAACAAGGTAGTCCACATCATCCATCCAAGTCCGAGTATGCCGTCTCCTCGAGCTATCTCAAATGATCAATTGTAAATTGCCTTAAGCTGGTATGAAGAGTTTCAATGATCTATGGATCAAAAGTAATTCTTTTTGCCACTTAAGGGAATATCTTTGCAAGTCACCTTCTTTAAGGTGTCTCGTCGTGCTATCATGGCAACCCAACTCCTCGCTACGTTGACACCGTTCACCACCCTCCTAGGTGTGGGAATTCCGCTACTTTTTTTACACCTTGTCATATGCTCATTTCCATCATTCTTGATGTGTGTATCGTGTCTCATCTCGACAGATGTCGCTATGTCTCATTCTGAGAGTTGATCGTCGGTTGCTCGATCTTCGAGAAGATCGATTCTTTGAGAGTTTCTTTTCTTTCCGTTATCGTGTTGGATGGAATTCTCAGAGCAAGACATCGAGACAAAGATGGTGATCGTGTCAACGTTCCTATGAAGTGCAACCTGGATCGTGAAGATTATGTTAGCTTGTGTTTCCCCCTTCACCTTACCCTACGCTTGAATCTCGGGACGAGATTCTTGTTTAGTGGGGGTGAGCTGTCACAGCCCCAGTTCAGCCCTTGCTTGACTTTGCTTGCATCCATGCATCATGTTAAATTTCATGAAACTTGAAATGGGGATGATCAAACTCCTAGCACCAAAGCAATGCAAATAGGCCCAACTTTAAATATTTTCAATGAACCCAATATGCCCTTAAAAATGTTCATCATTTTTGGTTCTGGCTAAAACCTCTGCCAAAAATGGGTTCATAAATTTTGGAGCCATTTTGGATTTTTGAATTAAGACATAAATATTTGCATTTGGGCATTTAAAATACTATAAATACTTTTAAATGCCCAAATACTTTTGAAAGTAATTTTAGGCTGTTGGGAGTAATTCCAAAGGCGCCTATGATTATTTTTAGAATTTTCTAAAATGGATTAGTGTTTCTACTAATTCAAATCAAACAACAGAGAATTAAATAAATGAAAACATAAAAAGAGAGAGAGAGATAGTACATGGGCTTACCTGGCGGCCCAAGTGGCCGGCGCAGCCCACCACCGCAGCCTCCCTGTCGTCTTCCTCCCCGGCCAGTAGGCAGAGCGTGTTCTCGCCGCGCGCGCACACGTGCCCGAGCCACCTCCTGACTGGCTGCCTGCGTCCCCGAAGCCCTGGACGCCTCCATGCGTCGCCACACACCCTCCCTTGACCCTCTGCACCTCCTCCCTCCTCGCAGCTCTCTCCCCTCCCCTCTCTCTCACCCACCGAGCGGAGCTCGTCGCCACCGCCGCCGTTTTCGTAGCCACCGCTGTCCTCGCGCCCCCTCTCCATCTCTAGAAGCTCCGCCATGACCTTCTCGTCATCTTCGCCAAGCCAAATGATGCCAGAGCGCCCTGCAGCGCTGCTATCATCGTTGTCTTCTCCCTCTGCCCCGAGCGCCGCCCCGTCCGATTCGTCGCCGTCCGGGCTTCCCCGACCTCACCGACGACGCCATCGAGTTCACTGTGAGCTCCTGCTCCTCCCCCCTTGCTCCCCCCTCCTCACCCATTCGCTAGTCACCGTCACTGCGAACCTGAGCTCCGGCCGCCGCCATGGCCAGTGAGCTTCATGCTCCCGAGCTCCTCCAGTTGTGCTCGTTGCCTCTGCGTGCTCCTGGTAATCCCAGAAACCCATAGAGACCATCGGCCTCGCCCGCCGTGCCCCGTAACGCCTAAACCATGGATGCCCGAACTCCAGCGGGTGCAACCGAGCTTGCTGTCATCGACTCCGGCCACCCCAGCTCACCCTGTCTGCTCCATCAACTGCGCGCGAGCAGCAGCTCTTCGTAGAGCCTCCCCACGCCAAAAACCATCGCCTGTGTGCGATTTCCGAAGCTCTCCGCCGTCTCTGGCCTCGCCGGCGACGAACCACGGGTCAAGTCCGCTGGGGTTGACCCTGTTTGACTGGGGTTTGACTCCCCTAAGTCAGTGACATGTGGGGCCAGCCCCTGACTAACCCTAGATTATGTTTTTTAGTTAGCACTAATTAACACTGTTAATTAGTTAGGACGTTGACATGCGGGTCCCACTGGTCAGGTTTGACCTGACCAGCCACAGTTGACCTGATGCCGTTACTCTTACGTCATGCTGACGCAGTAAAACCTTTTCTGGAATTTAAATAAATCTTAAATAATTTATTATTTTCAGAAAATGCCTAAAACTTCTAAAAATCATAGAAATTCAACCTTAACTCCAAATGAAATAAATTATATATGAAAAATTATCAGAAAAATTCAAGGAATCCATCTGTACCATTTTCATGCATGTTAGAACAACTTAAGGCTACTGTTTAGGACAAATCAAATGATTGGTATTTAAATAACCACATGTGGAGTTTGAATTTGAACTTTGGGTTCAAACCAACTTCATTTAATTGTGTTGCTAGTTGCATTAGCTCAATCAACATCATATTGCCATGTCACATTCATGCCTCATATTGTTGCATGGCATTGATTGTGTCCTTCCTTGTTTGCCGGTAACCGTCCCCTCTCAGACGACGATGTTTCCGATGACGTGATGGATGACACCGATGAAGAACTATATTATCTTCAGAAGTGCCACGCAAGCAAAACCCCCTTGTTCATTCTGATACAACCCCACTCTCTCGCTCCTGCTCTCTTTTACTGCATTAGGACAACAACGATTCATCTGTTACTTGTTGCGGTAGTTGAACCCCTTATCCTCTGCATGACCTGTCATTGCCACAGTAAATAGATGAAACCCACTAGCATGAGTAGGAGTTATTTGAGCCCTGATGTGCCTACTCATTCATGCTTGTTTGTCATGCCTGCTATTGCATAGAGTTTCGTCAGGTCTGATTCATCGGGAATGAATTGGAATGGTGATGAACATGTCCTACTGTGTGTGAGCTAAGCGTGTGAACACGATTTGGTAAAGGTAGCGGTGAGAGGCCATGTAGGAGTACATGGTCGGTTCTCTCATTGAAACCATTCTGAGGAACTGAGTTCTGTGTCTGTGATTCATGAACAGCTACTACCACTCATTGGGATCCTTAAATGACCCTCTCGGCTTCTTAATCACCCTAGTCCTCTGTCCATGAGTTGCAACTAGTTTCTGGTGTTTGTAGGATATGTGTTGGCGGCCGTGCGTAGCGTTGACCCTAGGGGTGGGCTATGTTGCGGTAGATACACCGTGGCACGGTGTATCGGGCGCCCGTTTGGTGTCTCAGGAACCCTATTCACATCGTTCGGGGCCGTATGTCGAAACCTCGGCCGGACTCCCTGCGGATGGAACCTGGATAGGCGATAAACCTGGACTAGAGACTTAAGTGTTTAGGTAGGCCGTGGCCGACACCCTCGCCAGGCTTCCTATTGAAGGTTGCCGAGATACATGACGTGTATATGGTGGTAAGTGGTGGGAGCGTGTGTGAAGAAGTACACTCCTGCAGGGTTATTATTATCTATTCGAATAGCCGGATTCCTCGGATATGGAAAATTGGACCCCTTGCATAGTTCATAGACAAGTGAAAGTGGATACTCTAAAACTCGCAAGATAAGTGTAAGTGCTATGGATGGCCTTCTCGTAGGGAGACGGGAGCGGTTCCATAGTGGTGTATTTGAATGGTGAATATGTGGACTCGTGTGCGCCACCTCAAAAGAGTTGCTTGCAATCGTAGTTCAGGTTAGCCACTGAGTCAAAGCTGGCTTGCTGCAGTTAAAGTCCATCACCCCCCCCGTGTTGATACCGATGCATATCTAGCTAGTTCTGATGTAAGTCTTGCTGAGTACCTTTGTACTCACGTTTGCTTAATTTATGTTTTGCAGAGAGAGACTTCAGTCTCGCTAGTAGTTCTGCGTGGACTTCGACGTTAGCTTGATACCTCAACTACGATCTTGTGCCCTCGGCAGGATCTGGCAGATAGTCAGGCTTCTTAGCCTTTTTCCATTTGTAGATGTCTGTACTCAGACATGTTAAGCTTCCGCATGTGCTTGATTTGTATGGTGTGATTGTTGGGTCATGAGACCCATGTTTGTAATATCTCGCTCCTCGGAGCCTAAGGAATAAATACTTGAGTTGTAGAGTTATGTTGTGATGCCATGTTGTATTTACACATATCGAGCATATTGTGTGTATGATTGAAATGCTTGGTATGTGTGGGATCCGACAATCTAGTTGTTTATCCTTGGCAGCCTCTCTTATGGGGAAATGTAGTCTAGTGCTTCCATGAGCCATAGTAGTCCGCTACAGCCCGGTTCACCGGAGTCCTGCTAGCCCAGCACTACTGCTCAGGACACTTGACTGGCTGGCATGTGTTTCACTTTGTTCCTGTGTCTGTCCCTTCGGGGAAATGTCACGCGGTGACATACGGAGTCCTGCCTAGCCTGCTACAGCCCGGGTTCCCGGAGTCCTGTTAGCCCAGTGCTACAGCCCGGATTCACACGCTGCTGACCGACATGCTCGATGTGATTCATGTATGCCTGTCCCCATAGGTTAGTGCCGCTCTGGGTTCATGACTAGCCATGTCGGCCCGGGTTCTCTGTCATATGGATGCTAGCGACACTATCATATACGTGAGCCAAAAGGCGCAAATGGTCCCGGGCCATGGTAAGGCGACACCCGTGGGAATTGTAAGTGCATCTAGTGCCACCCCTAGTTGGTTTTGGAGTATTGACGACACACCTAGTTGAGGGACTAATGTGTTTGTGAGAATTGCAGGATAACACAGGTAGAAGTCCCTCATTGATTCGGTTTTCCTACCAGAGATGACCCCTAAAAATGTATGAAGACATTGAAGTCAAAGGTGGTATATGAAGATATTCACATTGAAGACTATGACAAGAGAAGACACCACATGAAGCCTATGGAGCTCGAAGACTTAGATCTTTCGTAGTTCTTTTTCTTTTATGATGAGTCATAGGAACCACCATACTGTTAAGGGGGGTCCAAGAGAACCAGTCAGAATGACTGAAGTGATGCCTAACCAAAAACACCTATGTCTTCGAGTGAAGACTATGAGAGCGAATCTTGTCCAGAGTCGGACAAGTCAGCTTTGCTTGTAGCCCAAGTAAAGTTGCCGTGTGAATTTGAAATCTGACCGTTGGAACACGTGTCAGTTCCTTAGTGACCCAGGGTCATTTCGGACAAATCAGGTCGGGTTGCCAAGTGGCTATAAATAGCCCACCCCCCACAACCATAAATGGTTGGCTGCTCAGATTGAGAGTACGGCTTTTGTCGTTTGAGAGCAACCCACCTCGAAGCCTTTGAGAGAGAATTCCTTGCGAGGATAAAGCCCTAACCACCCAGAGCCAGAGAGAATTGGGCATCACTTAAGTCTTCTTGTCTATGTGATCTGAAGACTTATTACACTTGAGGACTATGCATCCTCCAGCCGGTTAGGCGTCGCGTTCTGAGCATCCAAGAGACATTGTGGATTGCCGGTGAACGAAGTCTGTGAAGGTTTGGGAATCTACCTTGAAGACTTACCAGAGTGATTGGGCGAGGTCTGTGTGACCTTAGCTCAAGGGGAATACGGTGAGGACTGGGTGTCCTGAGCTGCGTGTTCAGGACTGGGTGTCCGTGACTGTGTGTCCTAAGGTTTGAATACCTAGCCGCCCCATCCAGACGTACAGTTGTCACAGCAACTGGAACTGGTCCAACAAATCATTGTCTTCAACGAGTCACTGGTTTCATCTTCCCTTCCCTTTACTTACTGTTGCTCCTTGTGAAGTCATTGTATGTTTGCACTATCTTTTGTCTTCACTGAGTGACTGCATGTTCTGTAAGGCTTCATAATATCTTCCTACCTGATCCTTACTACATTGCTGCTATTAAGTCATTGTGCTTTCACTTCATTGAATACTTGACTATGGCTTGTCTAGTGTAGTCTACCTTCCCCTGCATGGTAATAGGTTTATTTCTATCGTTTGTCTTCATAACTTCCACGTTTTGAAGACTTTCATAAAAATCGCCTATTCACCCCCCCTCTAGTCGATATAACGCACTTTCAATGTGTATCAGAGCAAGGTGCTCCCTTGTTCTGTGTGATTCGGTTTAACCACCTGGAGCTTTAGCTATGTCGACTGCAGGGATAATTAAAGTCTCCACTGCGTGCCCCGTCTTCGATGGAACTGAATATCCCTACTGGAAGAATAAGATGCGCATGCATCTTGAAGCCATTGACGTCGACCTATGGTATGTCGTCGAGAACGGCGTTCCCAAGGCTGGAGAAGGTGTCACTGCTGCTGATGTCAAGAAATTCGTTCAACTGGACTCTACTGCCAAAAATAACATCTGTGGTCATCTGACCAAAGGACAGTATGGCCGTGTGAGTGCTTTGAAGACATCTAAGCTGGTCTGGGACTGGCTCTCCAAGGTCAATGAAGGCATCTCAACCCAGAGAGATTAGAGAATCAGTGTCCTTCGCAACCTCTTCAACCGCTTCAAGCGAAATGACAATGAGAATGTCCAACACACATTTGACCGACTCACTGACATCACAAATGAGCTTCAAGCCCTCGGTGGTACTGAGATCACCAAACATGAAGTCGTCAAGACACTACTGAGATCACTTGATAATTCGTTTGACATCCTAGCCCTGATGATTCAAGAACGTCCTGATTTCAAGACACTTGATCCATCTGACATACTTGAGAGGCTCAATACACATGAGTTTCAGCTTTCTGAGAAAAGAGATATCTACGGTCCAAACTATGGGCGAACTCATGCCTTGAAGGCAAAAGCTGTTTCCTCATCTGAAGAAGAATCTGACAGCAGTTCTGATGATCCTGAAGACATTGGAAGGGAACTTGCTATGCTTGTGAAGAAGTTCCAAATATTCACCAAGAAGAAAGGCTTCATAAAGTCTTCCCGATCAAGCTCAAGGAATGATGAAGCTTCTGCTCACAACTACAAGAAGAAAACATGTCAAAAGTGCAAGAAACCTGGCCACTTCATCTCTGAGTGTCCATAGTGGGACAATGAGAACAAAAAGAAGAAGAAGAGCAAGGAATATGACTCTGACGACAAGAAGAAGAAGAAATACTCAAAGTCTTCGTCCAAGTCTTCCTCAAAGTCTTCATCACACAAGAAGAGCTCATCTGGCAAGGCACGTGCGTTTGTTGGCAAGGAAATGGATTCAGAGGAGGAGTCCGCTTCTGAGGAGGCGGAGGTGGAGTCTGAGGAGGAGTACGATTCAGGCTTCGCAAGTCTGGCTACAGCATACGTTGCCAAGTCCATCTTCAATACTGAAGACAATGACCTCGTCACCGACACCGATGCAAATGACAAGGACTACTCCGCTTCTACCTACTGCTTCATGGCACGCGGTGCCAAGGTAAACACACGCACTACTCACTATCAAACATCTAGTGATGATGACTCTGATTTGATTCAAAACCTAGCTACAAAACACTTGATAAAATTGCAACTGAACAGCAGAAAGCTATGGAACATATTCAAAAACTGTTAGACAGAAGCGATGATCTGTTAGGTGCTGAAATGACTCGATCTGAATCCTTAATTGAAGACATAAAAAATCTTCACGTTAAGTATCAGGAACTTGAAAGTCGTCATGAAACTCTCTCAACAACTCATGAAAAGCTTTCCTATGATTATCTTCATAGGAAGCAAGATCTTGAGAAATTGAGAGCGGTTCATGAAGATCTTCAAAAGGAAAATGAGTCACTTCACTCCAAACAGATCAGTCCCGCTCAGGAAGGATTTGAACCACCATGTCTTAAATGCATTGAGCATGATAATGATACTTCTGTTGCCGAATGTTCTACTGCTACTACTGTTGCAATATCTTCAACTATTCATGTGGTAACTAACCCCTCTGCTGAGGATACCACTGCTATTGCTGATGAGAATGCTAGGTTGAAGACATTGCTTGAAACAGGGATGTACAAAAGTCTTAAAGGGCATCAGACACTATGTGATGTCCTCAAAAAGTAGATTCTGAACCGAAACCCGAGGAAAGAGGGTGTTGGGTTCGTAAGGAAAATGAATGCTGATGGCTCTTACTAGAAACCTGAGCAGTACCCCAAAACCATGTGGGTTGCTGCAAAGGAACCTTCAGCAGACCCATCCAATCTATCTGGCTTCACCTGTGCTAACCCCATTATCATTGATGAATCCTTTGATGCAAACTATATACTGTTTAAGAATCAGAATGGTGAAGTGTTTGCCAGGTACATTGGTACTAACTGCAGGAATGGACCACCTATGAAGAAGATCTGGGTTCCGAAAAGGTGTCTGGAGAATCTTCCTGTGAATGTCATCATGACACCTCATGTGAAGAAGACAAACCTCAGACCAAAGGCTTCATACGGTCCAAAGGCTTCATACAGACAGAGGACTCACCTGAGTCGCACTAACGCAAATGTTTTGCAGGGAAACCATACTCAGGCATATGAATATGAGAGCGGTTCATCAAACCGCCATGTTCATAAGACCAAGAACTATTCTGCTTATTCTTATGAGTACTATTGTCCGCCTGCAAGACTGTTTGCTAGGGCTCCAAAGCCAAAATTCTCAGATGCTGCACTTAGACTCATTGCTTCTCAGCCACCCTTGAAGATGTGGGTGGCTAAGAAAGCTTAACTCTCTTTTGCAGGGAAAGGTCTCCAGCAGAAAACCAAAATCGTCCGACGCCATTGCTGGGGACCTTAAACATCTTGTAGGGTGCAAGATCAAATGCCCGAATGGTCTTACTATGTACTTCGTTCCTGAATCGCTTGCTACTCTCCCTATTAGTCCTAATCTGGATCTAAGCTTTCATAACCCACTGGTTCATCAAATGTTTTTGCTTCACAATGCTCTTGGTGAAGCCTATCCCCCTAACTGCACTGTAGGGTACGACACCAGCGTCTTCAGAATGGATTATTGATAGTGGGTGTACAAATCACATGACTGGCAAAAGAAGTCTTCTTATGGACTCAACCTTACGTCCATCCGACAAGAGCCACATCAAATTTGCTGACACTGGTAAAAGTAAGGTATTGGGTCTAGGTAGAGTCGCAATCTCAAGGGATCAACACATGGACAAAGTCATGCTTGTTGAATCCCTTGGCTTCAACTTAATGTCTGTCTCAATGCTTTGCGATTTGAACATGATCGTAATATTTGGAAAATATCGTTGCCTTGTACTAATGGAATCTGACAAGTCTCTAGTGTTTGAAGGGTATCGAAAAGATGATTTGTACGTGGTAGATTTCTCAGCAGGACCACAGCTTGCCGTATGTCTTCTAGCAAAAGATTCAGAATGCTGGCTCTGGCATCGGAGGCTTGGGCATGCTGGCATGAGGAACCTCCACACCCTTGCGAAGAAGAAGCATGTCATAGGCATCAAGGGCGTCAAGTTCAAGAAAGACCACTTATGCGGTGCCTGTGAAGCAGGGAAGATGACGAGGGCCAAACATCCTTCGAAGACAATCATGACCACTACTCGACCCTTCGAACTGCTTCACATGGATCTTTTCGGTCCCACTCATTACTCAACTCTTACTACTACTGCATGCCTCTATGGCTTCGTTATTGTTGATGATTACTCTAGATACACTTGGGTGCACATAATCCTCTACAAGACTGAAGTGCAGGATGTCTTCAGACGCTTCGCAAATCAAGCTATGAACAATTATGGCACCAAGATAAAGCACATCAGAAGTGACAATGGCACTGAATTCAAGAACACTAGCCTTGATACATATCTTGATACCTTGGGCATCACACATGAATTCTCAGCCCCGTACACGCCACAGCAGAATGGCGTCGTCGAACGCAAGAACAGAACACTCATTGAGATGGCCAGAACGATGCTAGATGAATACAAGACCCCAAGAAAATTCTGGCCTGAAGCCATTGATACTGCATGCCATACAATCAATCGTGTTTATCTTCACAAGCTTCTGAACAAGACATCTTATGAGCTCCTTACTGGCAAGAAGCCAAATGTCAGTCACTTCAGAGTATTTGGCGCAAGGTGCTGGATCAAGGACCCACATCACACCTCAAAGTTTGCACCAAAAGCACATGAGGGTTTTATGCTTGGATATGGAAAGGATTCGCACTCCTACAGAGTCTTCAATCTTTTTCATTACAAAGTGGTTGAAACAGTGGATGTGCGGTTCGATGAGACCAATGGTTCACAGAGAGAGCAACTATCAAATGTGCTAGATGAAGTTCCATCCAGTGAATCAATCAAGCTAATGGGAACTGGAGAAATTATACATTCTGAAGCTCATCCTGAAGAAGAACTTATCATCTTAGCACCTGATCATCATGAAGACAATGCTCAGCCTAAAGACATTCCTTCTAACAACGACAATGGTCAGCAAGAGCAAAGTCTTCGCCCTGTACATCCTCGCGTTGCCAATGAAGTGCAGATTGAAAGAATAATTGATAGCATCAATGCACCCGGTCCACTCACTCGTTCAACGGCAACTCAGCTAGCAAATTTCTGTGGGCACTTCGCATTCGTCTCAATAACAGAACCCAAGAAAGTTGAAGAAGCCTTCATGGAACCTGAATGGATTCAAGCTATGCAAGAAGAGCTTCAACAGTTTGAGCTGAATAATGTATGGGAACTAGTTAAGCGTCCTGATCCACGGAAGCACAATATAATAAGCACCAAATGGATATACCGCAACAAGCAAGATGAGCATGGTCAAGTTGTCAGAAACAAAGCTCGTCTCAATCCTCAAGGATATACTCAAGTGGAAGGCATTGACTTCGATGAAACATTTGCTCCTGTGGCTAGACTTGAAGCCATACGCATACTGCTGGCCTATGCAAATCATCACAACATACTTCTATATCAAATGGATGTGAAGAGTGCTTTTCTCAATGGAAAGGTTGAAGAAGAAGTGTATGTTGCACAATCGCCTAGCTTTGAAGATCCAAAATATCTTGACTTGGTATACAAGCTCAACAAGGCACTGTATGGCCTCAAACAAGCCCCTCGGGCCTAGTATGACACACTCAAATACTTCCTGAAGAGCAAAGGCTTCATACTTGGTTCCCTAGACCCCACTCTCTTCACGAAGACATATGATGGTGAACTGTTTGTGTGCCAAATATATGTGGATGACATTATCTTCGGCTGCACCAATCAGAAGTATAGTGAAGAGTTTGGATATATGATGCAAGAGCAATATCAGATGTCCATGATGGGAGAGCTGAAGTTCTTCCTCGGTCTTCAAATACGAGAACAACGCAACGACATCTTCATATCTCAAGAGAAATATCTCAAAGATTGCCTGAAGAAGTTTGGTATGCAAGACTGCAAAGGCTTCACAACACCAATGCCAGCCAAACATCATCTGGGTCGCGACGACAATGGTAAAGAGTTCGATCAAAAGGTATACCGCTCCATGATTGGTTCTTTACTTTATCTATGTGCATCTAGGCTAGATATTATGCTTAGTGTTTGCATGTGTGCTCGATTTCAAGCGGCACCAAAGGAGTCGCATCACTTAGCTGTGAAGCGAATTCTTCGATATTTGGCTCACACCCCAACTCTAGGATTATGGTATCCAAAGGGCTCAGAGTTTGATCTGGTTGGATTCTCGGATGCTGATTATGCTGGTGACAAAGTTGATCGAAAGTCTACATCAGGCACATGTCACTTTCTGGGAAGATCACTTGTATGTTGGTCTTCAAAGAAGCAGAACTGTGTATCTCTCTCCACTACTGAATCTGAATACATTGCTGCTGGATCTTGCTGCGCTCAGCTTTTGTGGATGAAGCAAACACTCAAGGACTATGGCATTCATCTGAAGCAAGTGCCACTTTACTGCGACAACGAAAGCGCCATCAAGATCGCCAACAACCCAGTTCAGCACTCGAAGACAAAGCACATTGAAATTCGTCATCACTTTCTCAGAGATCATGTTGTGAAGGAAGATATTGATATCATACACGTCAACACTGAAGAGCAATTGGCAGATATCTTCACCAAGCCCTTGGATGAGAAGAGATTTTGCAAGTTACGGTGTGAGCTAAATATCCTGGAATCCTCAAATGTCCTATGATCAGGCACACATCCTAACCCTTATGCATATTGATGACTTAGATGTGCAACACACGAAGTAAAGTATATCTTCAATCAATGAAGACATATATTCTAAGTGTGAATACATTAATGTGGAATTTGACTTCGGAGCGCCACGATAATTGTGCGCCGTGTCTGGGTCTAATACTTCCTATACGGTGGGTAACACCACCACCAAATGTTCTATTTTGAAGTGTTTCACTCATGGCGTTACCTTGCAATGTCTTCACATTTGGTTTGGCTTCGATCTCAACATATCT